>NC_090651.1:275939367-276151759 GCF_040937935.1 Hyperolius riggenbachi
CAAGGAACACACGCTGATACCAAATGACTAATTTAATCTATAAATTTCCTCAAATGAAAATATAACATTTATATAAAAACCACACTAAAAAGAACACTCGTGCTCCACACACAATCCAGGAACACACCATACACTTCTCAAAGATGGCGCACACTTTTTTAACCTACATAAAAAACTGCTCCCAAACTGTACATTTCTTATTGGCAGTTCTCATTGGCCTATAATCCACAAAGCATATATATAAGGATTCGATTTCAACAACTGTTCCAAAAATAGATCGTGATATAGGATCCTATTTAAGAAAAAAATGTGTTGATCAACCTTATGTTTGTATCGGGCTTCAGCTCCGGGAATGCATAGATCCACCTTAGTAGATTTGTCCCATGCGGCATATAATAACAGTCTTGTTAAGAACACCTTCTTAACCACTTGAAGACCCAGCCTTTACCCCCCCTTAAGGACCAGCGCTGATTTAGAAGATCTGTGCTAGGTGGCACAGATCAAATACCAGGCAGAGTGACCAGATGGCCCCCCTTTTTTCCCCACTAGGGGGATGATGTGCTGGGGGGTCTGATTGCTCCTGCCTGTGTGTGGCTGGCGGGGGGGGCACCTCAAATCCCCCTCCACCGCAGGATTCCCCCTCTCCCTCTCCTCCCTCCCTGCCCCGGAGATCGGAGGCTGCACTGGAACGGATCTGTCCTGTGCAGCCTCTAAGAGGCTCCTGCCTGTCATGTGACAGCAATCCCCGGTCGCTGATTGGCCGGGGATCGCTGATCTAGCACAATGCTGCTACTGTTAGCAGCGTTGTATAAATGTAAGCAAAGCGGATTATTTCCGCTTGTGTCTACATTTAGCCTGCGAGCGGCCCGCAGGCTATTCACGGAGCCCCCCACCGTGAATTAACAGGAAGCAGCCGCTCGCGCGAGCAGCTGTTTCCTGATTAATTAGCCTGCAGCCGGCGACGCAGATGTGCGTCGCTGGTCCTGCAGCTCCCACTTTGCCGACGCGCGTTATGAGTGCGCGGCCGGCAAGTGGTTAAAACACAACTTCGCGGCAGACTACATTCAGTTAGAGTACCTCTGAATTATGGAAGCTCCTCTCCCAGGTTTGCAAGTTGTACACTCAGCCGGGTGCTTCAGAGCTCCCTTTTCCGTTTAGCTCTCGGCGTTGCTCAGTCGCCTACGTCACTTCCTGCTGGCAAGTCCAGTGTGACGCCCGCTGTCTGTTCCAGCAAGCCCAGAGCGATTTCTCCGGGTGACGTCACCTTAAAGTAATAGGACCTTTGTTGTGCAAATGGTCGCTTATGTGTGAGGGTTTGAGGATTTTTCCCCTTTTTGGAACATGCAGCTTAGCGGACTCAGTCTCCTTAGCGACAACTTCTGTTGAAAAAAATGTATGAATTAATAAAACTATCTTTTCTAGTTGATAACAACAACAACAAGAAAACATACTATCCACAAGAAATAGCGAATGAGGTTAGCAATTCTTATTCTAACCTCATTAGAATAAGAATTTGAAATACAACATTTCAAAACTATTCATCAGATTTCCTTACAAAATCTGGCTAAAATAACTGAAACAGTTTCAATGCTGGTGATGTATAAAGCATTTGCCTCTTTAACCACTTCCGGATTCTCGGAGCGTATATACACGCCCCTGAATCCTGAAGTGTATTCCATGGACGAGCGGCCGTTCCATGTCAGCTCACGGAGGGTGTCTCCGTAAACACCCTGCGAGCCGATCGGCGGCTCGCAGGGTAAATGTAAACACACGGGGAAGACCTTCCCCGGTGTTTACATGTATACGGCGCTGCTGCGCAGCAGCGCCGTAGAGGAGATCGGTGATCCCCGGCCTCTGATTGGCCGGGGATCACCGGCATCTGATAGGCTAAAGCCTATCCCATCAGGCGCAGGACGGAAATCCGTCCTGCGCCGCTCACAGGGGGAGGGAGAGGGAGGGAAGGGGAAGGAAGCCAGGAAGCGCTGCGGAGGGGGGCTTTGAAGAGCCCCCCCCCCGCAAGCGCAAGCAGCCGGCGGCGATCAGACCCCCCCAGCAGGACATCCCCCTAGTGGGGAAAAAAGGGGGGAAGTCTGATCGGCCTGGCTGCTAGCTGATCGGTGCTGCGGGCTGGAGAGCCCACGCAGCACCGATCAGCACAAAATAGCGTGGTAGGGAAGTGGTTAAAGAACAGCAGAGGCCACATGTGACATGATGAGATAGACCTTTTTTTCTTTCTCTGCCTGAAAGAGTTAAGAATCAGGTATGCAAGTGACAGTTTCTGCCCAGGTCGGGACTGGGTCAGATTATAGCATGACCCTCACTGATTTGTAATTACAGCCATAAAATACTTTCCTGTCAATAAATGGCTTCTGAGTGCAGGAAAGAGATAAAAAAGGTCAATAATTCATAGATTTGAGTTCTAGCAGACTTCAATGAAGGTGTCATTGAGCAGAGACATTGAAACAGTAAAAACTTAAAAACTAGATATATAGATATGTAAAACTGTGGGATATCTAAAAAAAGTCATTTTTAGGAGAAAGAGAATGGATACAATTGTTTTTCTCATCAGTTTATTTTCACCTCGGATGTCCTTTAAGATCAAGTAAATCCATGCGCCCAGCTTGTGAAATGAATACTATGTGAATGTAAGAACTTTTCCACGCATTTAGCATATCCACGATTTTAATTCTTTATCCAAACATGGAAATGACTCAATGCAGCCTAGTAATTTCTGAATGATATATATGTTACGGCCAGAACCCGAAGTGTGGCCACTTCTAGTTCTGGCCGGCCACTTCGGGTTCTGGCCGGCCAATTTGCGAAGTGGCCGCAGCACAGCGGCCAATGTTAAAAATGCAAAGCTACACTTATTTTACGGCCGTCTCGCTGCGGCCAAATGTATTAAAAGTTGCTTAAATTTAATTAAATATAGCCGGCGGCGATGTGATAGATGAAGCCGCCGGCTTTCGCACTGCCTCCCCCCCGATTCTCCCCCCCCCCCCGCCTCTCTCCTTGTCCCCGCCTTCCATACAATACGGAGCCGCCGGGAGAGTCGTTCGTCGCGGCAGGGGAAGCAGAGCGGGGAGGCTGCAGACATTTGCTTCTGCCAGCACCCGCTCTGCAGGAACGGCAGGATTCCCCTGCCGCGACGAACGACTCTCGGGGACACGCGTGTCCCCGCCCGGCTGCTCCGTATGTCGTATAGGAGGCAGGGAGAGGAGAGAGGCGGGGGGGAGGAGGAGAGGAGGAAGAGGCAGTGCGAAAGCCGGCGGCTTCATCTATCACATTGCCGCTGGCTATATTTAATTAAATTAAGCAACTTTTAATACATTTGGCCGCAGCGAGACGGCTGTAAAATAAATGTAAACTTTCCATTTCTAACATTGGCCGCTGCGCTGCGGCCACTTTGCACATTGGCCGGCCAGAACCCGAAGTGGCTGGCCAGAACTAGAAGTGGCCACACTTCGGGTTCTGGCCGTAACATATATACTGAATAAACATACATATATCCAGGCACATTGCCTCTAGTTAGGACATTAAATAAATTATTAGGGAAAGGGAGGTGCTGAAGGGGGTGTGGCTAGAAAACTGCAAAAATCTATTAACCCTTCGCACACTCACATGCTAATGTTCACACAATTGCATTCACAGATTCACTCATCCAGGCACAACTGTTATCCCTACAGCTAAATTAAAAGCCAGGGTTTTAGTTCACAGAAGAATGCATTCTTATGCTTAATCACCTATACTGCGCAGAAGTACCCAGGTAAACATAGGTGTCCTAACTCTGGCCCTGTAACATGCATAGTGCAGACATGCAAACACATTCATTGCATCAAACCTATCAATGGATTAGGAGCACACATCCTAACTTCCTCTCCTGGGAAAGACAGTGCATCTTACCAATCGCACAAGGGAGCTAATGTTATGTGTCCATGTGCACAATGCGCATACACCAGCATAAGCTGTCTGCATGCTGACAAACATACACCTCCCTTTCCCTAATAATTTATTTAATGTCCTAACTAGAGGCGATGTGCCTGGATATATGTATGTTTATTCTTATCATTGACCCCTGTGGCTAGGGTCCAATTCGGTGCACTCCCCCTTCCCCTGTATGTTTGTCAGCATGCAGACAGCTTATGCTGGTGTATGCGCATTGTGCACATGGACACATAACATTAGCTCCCTTGTGCGATTGGTAAGATGCACTGTCTTTCCCAGGAGAGGAAGTTAGGACGTGTGCTCCTAATCCATTGATAGGTTTGATGCAATGAATGTGTTTGCATGTCTGCACTATGCATGTTACAGGGCCAGAGTTAGGACACCTATGTTTACCTGGGTACTTCTGCGCAGTATAGGTGATTAAGCATAAGAATGCATTCTTCTGTGAACTAAAACCCTGGCTTTTAATTTAGCTGTAGGGATAACAGTTGTGCCTGGATGAGTGAATCTGTGAATGCAATTGTGTGAACATTTGCATGTGAGTGTGCGAAGGGTTAATAGATTTTTGCTGTTTTCTAGCCACACCCCCTTCAGCACCTCCCTTTCCCTAATAATTTATTTAATGTCCTAACTAGAGGCGATGTGCCTGGATATATGTATGTTTATTCTTATCATTGACCCCTGTGGCTAGGGTCCAATTCGGTGCACTCCCCCTTCCCCTGTATGTTTGTCAGCATGCAGACAGCTTATGCTGGTGTATTCGCATTGTGCACATGGACACATAACATTAGCTCCCTTGTGCGATTGGTAAGATGCACTGTCTTTCCCAGGAGAGGAAGTTAGGATGTGTGCTCCTAATCCATTGATAGGTTTGATGCAATGAATGTGTTTGCATGTCTGCACTATGCATGTTACAGGGCCAGAGTTAGGACACCTATGTTTACCTGGGTACTTCTGCGCAGTATAGGTGATTAAGCATAAGAATGCATTCTTCTGTGAACTAAAACCCTGGCTTTTAATTTAGCTGTAGGGATAACAGTTGTGCCTGGATGAGTGAATCTGTGAATGCAATTGTGTGAACATTTGCATGTGAGTGTGCGAAGGGTTAATAGATTTTTGATATATATACTGAACGTGTTCCCAAAAATAAATTCTAATACTGTAATAAATGCCGACCAGGTTGACATTTGTAAAAGAATAGCAAATTCTGGATGGAACATGATAAATCTGATCAAGTGTTCAGAAAAGAATGTTAAGCCTTCTGTGCTTCTAAATTTGGATGCACGGAAGACATTTGATTGTGTTCATTGGGTTAATTGAAACACACACTGGACAAACTAGACTTGCAGAGGGCAATTATAGCATTATACTGAAAGTCCTCATCAAAATATATATATATAGTACAGACCAAAAATTTGGACACACCTTCTCATTCAAAGAGTTTTTTTTTATTTTCATGACCATGAACATTGTAGATTCTCACTGATGGCATCCAAACTATGAATTAACACATGCGGAAGTGTAGTACATGACCAAAACGTGTGAAACAACTGAAAATATGTCATATTCTTCAAAGTAGCCACCTTTTGCTTTGATTACTTCTTTGCACACTCTTGGCTTGATGAGCTTCAAGAGGTAGTCACCTGAAATGGTTTTCACTTCACAGGTGGGTGTGCCCTGTCAGGTTTAATAAGTGGGATTTCTTGCCTTATAAATGGGGTTGGGACCATCAGTTGCGTTGTGGAGAAGTCAGGTGGATACACAGTTGATAGTCCTACTAAATAGACTGTTAGAATTTGTATTATGGCAAGAAAAAAGGATCTAAGTAAAGAAAATTGAGTGGCCATCATTACTTTAAGAAATGAAGGTCAGTCAGACCCAGTGGCGGACACAGCCAGCAGTGGGCCCCTGTGCGCGCCGCGCCAAAATATGGGCGTGGCTACAACCTGCAAAAATAGGTGAGGATAAAACCTGCGGATAAAACCTGCGGGGTTTCTGACAATATTGTCAGAAACCCCTGACCTGCTGCATGCTTGTTCAGGGTCTATGGTTGAAAGAATAAGAGGCAGAGGACCAGCACGGCAGCCAGGCAACTGGTATTGCTTAAAAGGAGAGAAATATGGCAGCCTCAAGATTATTCTCACCCCAGGTTCCCTTGCAAAGTGCAACGCAAAGACAGTGGGCCCAAGTTTTGGTGACCCTTTCCCCAGAAAATTCACATAATTGTGCAGGTTTTCTCAAGAAAATACACATCATGTCGGCAGATATGCCCAGAAAATACGTGCAATCATGTCGGCAGATATGCCCAGAAAATACGTGCAATAATTTCGGCAGATATGCCCAGAAAATACGTGCAATAATTTCGGCAGATATGCCCATAAAATACGTGCAATCAAGTCGGCAGATATGCCCAGAAAATACGTGCAATCATGTCGGCAGATATGCCCAGAAAATACGTGCAATCATGTCGGCAGATATGCCCAGAAAATACGTGCAATCATGTCGGCAGATATGCCCAGAAAATACGTGCAATCAAGTCGGCAGATATGCCCAGAAAATACGTGCAATCAAGTCGGCAGATATGCCAAGAAAATACGTGCAATCAAGTCGGCAGATATGCCCAGAAAATACGTGCAATCAAGTCGGCAGATATGCCCAGAAAATACGTGCAATCATGTCAGCAGATATGCCCAGAAAATACATGCAATCATGTCGGCAGATTTGCGCAGAAAATACATGCAATCATGTGGCAGACCTGCCCAGAACATACACCTGCTAATATAAATAAAAAAACAAAAACATTTACTCACCTGCAGCAGCAGACCTCCTGTCCCAGCCTCCATCCGGCGCGCAACTCCCATGGGTGGTTGGGTGGATAGGTAGCCTGGTGGGTGGGTGAGTGGGTGGGTGGGTAGGTAGCCTGGTGGGTGGGTTGGTAACTAGCCCGGTAGGTAGGTAGCCTGGTGGGTGGGTAGGTAGGTAGCCTTTAGGTAGGTAGCCTGGTGGGTGGGTAGGTAGCCTGGTGGGTGGGTTGGTAACTAGCCCGGTAGGTAGCCGGGTGGGTGGTTAGGTAGGTAGCTGGGTGGGTAGGTAGGTAGCCGGGTGGGTGGTTAGGTAGGTAGCCGGGTGGGTAGGTAGGTAGGAAGCCTGGTGGGTGGGTAGGTAGCCGGGTGGGTAGGTAGGAAGCCTGGTGGGTGGTTAGGTAGCCGGATGGGTAGGTAGGTAGCCGGGTGGGTAGGTAGCCTGGTGGGTGGGTAGGTAGCCGGGTGGGTGGGTAGGTAGGTAGCTGGGTGGGTAGGTAGGTAGCCAAGTGGGTGGTTAGGTAGGTAGCCGGGTGGGTAGGTAGGTAGGAAGCCTGGTGGGTGGGTAGGTAGCCGGGTGAGTAGGTAGGAAGCCTGGTGGGTGGTTAGGTAGCTGGGTGGGTGGGTAGGTAGCCGGGTGGGTAGGTAGCCTGGTGGGTGGGTAGGTAGCCGGGTGGGTGGGTAGGCAGGTAGCCGGGTGGGTAGGTAGGTAGCCAAGTGGGTGGTTAGGTAGGTAGCCGGGTGGGTAGGTAGGTAGGAAGCCTGGTGGGTGGGTAGGTAGCCGGGTGGGTAGGTAGGAAGCCTGGTGGGTGGTTAGGTAGCCGGGTGGGTAGGTAGCCTGGTGGGTGGGTAGGTAGCTGGGTGGGTGGTTAGGTAGGTAGCCGGGTGGGTAGGTAGGTAGCCAGGTGGGTGGTTAAGTAGGTAGCCGGGTGGGTAGGTAGGTAGGAAGCCTGGTGGGTGGTTAGGTAGCCGAGTCGGTGGGTAGGTAGGTAGGTAGGAAGCCTGGTGGGTGGGTAGGTAGCCGGGTGGGTAGGTAGGAAGCCTGGTGGGTGGGTAGGTAGCCGGGTGGGTAGGTGGTTAGGTAGCCGGGTGGGTAGGTAGGTAGGAAGGAAGCCTGGTGGGTGGGTAGGTAGCCGGGTGGGTAGGTAGGTAGCCGGGTGGGTAGGTGGTTAGGTAGCCGGGTGGGTGGGTAGGTAGCCGGGTGGGTAGGTAGGTAGGAAGCCAGGTGGGTGGTTAGGTAGCCTGGTGGGTAGGTAGGTAGGAAGCCTGGTGGGGGGTTAGGTAGCAGGGTAGGTAGGTAGGTAGGTAGCCGGGTGGGTAGGTAGCCTGGTGGGTGGGTAGGTAGCCGGGTGGGTGGTTAGGTAGGTAGCCGGGTGGGTAGGTAGGTAGCCAGGTGGGAGGTTAGGTAGGTAGTCGAGTGGGTAGGTAGGTAGGAAGCCTGGTGGGTGGTTAGGTAGCCGGGTGGGTGGGTAGGTAGGTAGGTAGGAAGCCTGGTGGGTGGGTAGGTAGCCGGGTGAGTAGGTAGGAAGCCTGGTGGGTGGTTAGGTAGCTGGGTGGGTGGGTAGGTAGCCGGGTGGGTAGGTAGCCTGGTGGGTGGGTAGGTAGCCGGGTGGGTGGGTAGGCAGGTAGCCGGGTGGGTAGGTAGGTAGCCAAGTGGGTGGTTAGGTAGGTAGCCGGGTGGGTAGGTAGGTAGGAAGCCTGGTGGGTGGGTAGGTAGCCGGGTGGGTAGGTAGGAAGCCTGGTGGGTGGTTAGGTAGCCGGGTGGGTAGGTAGCCTGGTGGGTGGGTAGGTAGCTGGGTGGGTGGTTAGGTAGGTAGCCGGGTGGGTAGGTAGGTAGCCAGGTGGGTGGTTAAGTAGGTAGCCGGGTGGGTAGGTAGGTAGGAAGCCTGGTGGGTGGTTAGGTAGCCGAGTCGGTGGGTAGGTAGGTAGGTAGGAAGCCTGGTGGGTGGGTAGGTAGCCGGGTGGGTAGGTAGGAAGCCTGGTGGGTGGGTAGGTAGCCGGGTGGGTAGGTGGTTAGGTAGCCGGGTGGGTAGGTAGGTAGGTAGCCGGGTGGGTAGGTAGCCGGGTGGGTAGGTAGCCGGGTGGGTGGGTAGGTAGGTAGCCGGGTGGGTAGGTAGGTAGCCAGGTGGGTGGTTAGGTAGGTAGCCAGGTGGGTAGGTAGGTAGGAAGCCTGGTGGGTGGTTAGGTAGCCGGGTGGGTAGGTAGGTAGGAAGGAAGCCTGGTGGGTGGGTAGGTAGCCGGGTGGGTAGGTAGGTAGCCGGGTGGGTAGGTGGTTAGGTAGCCGGGTGGGTGGGTAGGTAGCCGGGTGGGTAGGTAGGTAGGAAGCCAGGTGGGTGGTTAGGTAGCCTGGTGGGTAGGTAGGTAGGAAGCCTGGTGGGGGGTTAGGTAGCAGGGTAGGTAGGTAGGTAGGTAGCCGGGTGGGTAGGTAGCCTGGTGGGTGGGTAGGTAGCCGGGTGGGTGGTTAGGTAGGTAGCCGGGTGGGTAGGTAGGTAGCCAGGTGGGAGGTTAGGTAGGTAGTCGAGTGGGTAGGTAGGTAGGAAGCCTGGTGGGTGGTTAGGTAGCCGGGTGGGTGGGTAGGTAGGTAGGTAGGAAGCCTGGTGGGTGGGTAGGTAGCCGGGTGGGTAGGTAGGAAGCCTGGTGGGTGGGTAGGTAGCCGGGTGGGTAGGTAGCCTGGTGGGTGGGTAGGTAGCCGGGTGGGTGGTTAGGTAGGTAGCCGGGTGGGTGGGTAGGTAGCCGGGTGGGTGGGTAGGTAGGTAGCCGGGTGGGTAGGTAGGTAGCCAGGTGGGTGGTTAGGTAGGTAGCCGGGTGGGTAGGTAGGTAGGAAGCCTGGTGGGTGGTTAGGTAGCCGGGTGGGTAGGTAGGTAGGTAGGAAGCCTGGTGGATGGGTAGGTAGCCGGGTGGGTAGGTAGGTAGCCGGGTGGGTAGGTGGTTAGGTAGCCGGGTGGGTGGGTAGGTAGCCGGGTGGGTAGGTAGGTAGGAAGCCAGGTGGGTGGTTAGGTAGCCGGGTGGGTAGGTAGGTAGGAAGCCTGGTGGGTGGCTAGGTAGCCGGGTGGGTAGGTAGGAAGGAAGCCGGGTGGGTAGGCAGGTAGCCCTTTGAGTATCCGGGTGGGGGGCCCGACTCCCATCCTCCCTCCCTCCCTCCCTTCCTCACCTCGGAGGGCCCCCCTCCCGATATGCGCGGCGGGAGAGCGAGCGAGCGGCAAATGCAGGAAGTCTTCAGGGCTCCAGGCAGACGCTAGAGGCCCAGCCGCTTGGTCTCCAATATGTCGCCAACTCTGTCGACATATTGGAGACCAAGCGGCTGCCGGCTGAGCCCTTTAGCGTCTGCCTGGAGACCCGGATTTGCTGCTCGCCGCGCATACCGGGAGGGGGGCCCCCCGAGGTGAGGGAGGGAGGGAGGATAGGAGTCGGGGCCCCCCGGGGGAATAAATAATAAAAAAAAAAAATATATATATATATAAAAAAAAAAAAACTTAATGGGCCCCTGAAGAAAGCGGAACTTCAGGGGCCCTCGTGCGGCGGCACGGCCTGCACGGCCGTATGTCCGCCACTGGTCAGACCGAAAAATTGGGAAAACTTTGAAAGTATAACCCAAGTGCAGTCTCAAAAACCATCAAACGCTACATAGAAACTGGCTCACATGCGGACCGCCCCCAGGAAAGAAAGACCAAGAGTCACCTCTGCTGCGGAGGATAAGTTCATCCGAGTCACCAGCCTCAGAAATCGCAGATTAACAGCAGCTCATATCAGAGACCAGATCAATGCCACACAGAGTTCTAGCAGCAGACACATCTCTAGAACAACTGTTAAGAGGAGACTGTGTGAATCAGGCCTTCATGGTAGAATATCTGCTAGGAAACCACTGCTAAGGACAGGCAACAAGCAGAAGAGATTTGTTTGGGCTAAATAACACAAGGAATGGACATTAGACCAGTGGAAATCTGTGCTTTGGTCTGATGAGTCCAAATGTGAGATTTTTGGTTCTAACCACTGCGTCTTTGTGCGACACAGAAAAGGTAAACGGATGGTCTCTACATGCCTAATTCCCACCGTGAAGATTGGAGGAGGAGGTGTGATGGTGTGGGGGTTCTTTGCTGGTGACGCTGTTCTGGATTTATTAAAAATTGAAAGCATACTGAACCAGCATGGCTCCCACAGCATCTTGCAGTGGCATGCTATTCCATCCGGTTTCCGTTTAGTTGGACCACCATTTATTTTTCAACAGGACAATGACCCCAAACGCACCTCCAGGCTGTGTAAGGGCTATTTGACCAGGAAGGAAAGTGATGGGATGACCTGGCCTCCACAGTCACCAGACCTGAACCCAATCAAGATGGTTTGGGGAGAGCTGGACTGCAGAGTGAAGGCAAAAGGGCCAACAAGTGCTAAACATCTCTGGGAACTCCTTCAAGACAGTTGGAAGACCATTTCAGGTGACTACCTCTTGAAGCTTATCAAGAGAGTGCCAAGAGTATGCAAAGCAGTAATCAAAGCAAAAGGTGGCTACTTTGAAGAACCTAGAATATGACATATTTTCAGCGGTTTCACACTTTTTGGTTATGTACTATACTTCAGCGTGTTAATTCATAGTTTGGATGCCTTCAGTGTGAATCTACAATGTTCATAGTAATGAAAATAAAGAAAACTCTTTGATTGAGAAGGTGTGTCCAAACTTTTGGTCTGTACTGTATATACACACAGTATATATCAGGACGCACAGATTACTGCTATTTAAGTAAGATCATACCCTTTCCTTGGTTTTATTTTATATTACAGCAGTAACACTGATATTAGTGATGGATACTTTTTGTAATGGAAAGTATATTATTGTGGGTTTTGGTGCACTCTAGTAGAGATGGCCTGAACCTCCGATTTTCGGTTCGCAAACCGGGTTCGCGAATGTCCACATAAATTCAGTTTGCGCGAACTTTCGCAAACCGCAATAGACTTCAATGGGGAGGCGAACTTTGAAAACTAGAAACACTTATGCTGGCCAGAAAAGTGATGGAAAAGATGTTTCAAGGGGTCTAACACCTGGAGGGGGGCATAGCGGAGTCAGATTAACGCCAAAAGTCCCGGGGAAAAATCTGGATTGGATGCAAAGCAGCGTTTTAAGGGCAGAAATCACATTGAATGCTAAATTGCAGGCCTAAAGTGCTTTAAAACATCTTGCATGTGTATACATCAATCAAGGCGTGTAATTAGAGTACTGCTTCACACTGACACACCAAACTCACTGTGTAACGCACCGCAAACAGCTGTTTGTGTAGTGACGGCCGTGCTGGACTGGTGCGCACCATTGCGAGAGTGCAGGCTGTGGCGGTTTTCAAGCCCATATGGTCGCCGGGCTGTGGTAGCTCAATGATAGAACAACAGTGACTGTCCAGCTGATCAAATTTGGTCTGTCCTCAATGAAGCAACGACCTTATTATCTTGGGTGTGCCTCTCCCCCAAAACACTCAGATAGCCGGTGGTCATTGCTTCATTGTGATACGCAAGCCCCTTCACTGTGGCAAGGTAATAATCACAAAGGGGAATTGGCACATGTACATGCCTTTTGTTTTGTTGTTGCAGCTGCAGTGCAGCCAGAAAAATTATGCAGGCATGTACACACACCAGAAAAATTATTATAGCGGCCGCTGCTCACAGCGGCCTTAAAGGACTTACGAGGCCAAGAGGAGTAAAAAAAGTTAATTACTTGCACCTGGAGTCCTGGACCCTGTTGGTGGTGGCGGAGAAGGCAGTCAAGCGGCCTGCGGGCAGAGGTGCTGTGTGGGGAGCGACTTAGTCTTGGGGCAGGCAGTCACACAGCGTGCAGGCAGAGATGCTGTGTGTGGGGACTGACTTAGTCTTCGGGCGGGCAGTAGCCCTCCGGGATCCATGCCTCATTCATTTTGATAAAGGTGAGGTACTGAACACTTTTGTTACTTAGGCGATTTCTCTTCTCAGTGACAATGCCTCCAGCTGCACTGAAGGTCCTTTCTGACAGGACTCTTGAGGCAGGGCAAGACAGAAGTTGTATGGCAAATTGGGACAGCGCACCCAGTAGTCCAAGGGTTCATCGCTGCTCACAGTGTCTACATCCACACTTAAGGCCAGGTAGTTGGCTACCTGCCGGTCCAGGCGTTGGTGGAGGTTGGATCTGGAAGGGCTAAGGCGAGGCGTTGGACTAAAGAATGTCTGCATGTCCGACATCATCATGAGATCGCTGGAGCGTCCTGTCCTTGCCTGCGTGGACATGGGAGGAAGTTTACTGGCAGTGGTACCTTTATTGTGTTGTGCTGTGACATCACCCTTAAACGCATTGTAAAGCATAGTTGCCAGCTTGTTCTGCAAGTGCTGCATCCTTTCTGCCTTCTGGTGATTTGGAAACATCTCCGCCACTTTGTGCCTATACCGAGGGTCTAGTAGCATGGCCACCCAGTACAGCTCATTCCCCTTGAGTTTTTTTATACGGGGGTCCCTCAATAGGCTGGACAGACAGCATGAAAGACGCCATCTGCACAAAGTTGGATGCAGACGTACTATCCATCTCCTCTTGCTCTTCCTCTGTGATGTCAGCTAAGTTCTCCTCCTCCCCCCAGCCACTAACAATACCACGTGAAAGTTGAGCAGCACAAGACCCTGCGACACCTGCTTTGGTTGTTCTTCCGCCTCATCCTCCTCCTCCAAAACAACACCTTCCTCATCATCTGACTCCTCTTCCCCAAACGACTCTTCCTCCTCCTCCCCACTCTGTGCTGCCGCAGGTGTTGAGGAATCATCTGCTTCTGCTGAGAATTGATCCCACAACTCTTCCTCCTGTTCCTGTTCACTTATAACGTAATGAAGAACAGAGGCGCCAACAGGATAAAATCAATGCGAAACGCGTTGCAAAAAAACCCTGGAGTCTAAATTTGATTGTTTTAAATACACAGTTTTTGTGCCTGCTTGTGGGGGGTAAGTCCTCCACTGCCTCCTAAGCAATTTTAAAAGTTTTAAGAATGGATTTTATCCTGTTGGCGCCTCTGTTCTTCATTACGTTATAATTTATATCCACCCCTGGAGGAGGGGGATACCCCTTTCTTTCTCCTGTCTACAGAAAGAGACTTCTTAATCCTGAGGGAGGACATGCTAATCTCCTCACCTGCCTGTACAGTGGTTACTTGGAGGTAACCCTGGTTTGTGAGTATATATTATACTCGTTTCATTTACCCAATTGTCAATACTTACTACACTATATTGGGCTCTCGATTCTATTTTTACATACACTGTTCCTGTTCACGCTCCTCCATAGCTTGATGCACCACTCTACGCATGACACGCTCCATGAAGACGGCATATGGGATCAAGTCGCTGATGGCACCTTCACTGCGACTCACCAGGTTTGTCACCTCCTCAAACGGCCACATGAGCCTGCAGGCATTTCACATCAGTGTCCAGTACTTCGGCCAGAACATCCCCATCTCCCCAGACTGTGTCCTTTGACTGTAGTTGTAGAGATACTGTTTGATGGCTTTCTCCTGTTGTAGCAGGTGGTCGAACATCAGGAGGGTCGAATTCAAGCGAGTTGGGCTATTGCAAATCAAACTTCTCACTGGCAAGTTGTTTCTCCTCTGAATATCGACAAAGCGTGCCATGGCCGTTTAAGACCGCCTGAAATGCCCACACACCTTCCTGAACTGCTTTAGGATGTCCTGTAAGCCTGGGTACTTAGACACAAATCTCTGAATTACGAGATTGAGCACATGTGCCATGCAGGGTACATGTCTCAACTTTCCCAAATTCAAAGCCGAAATTAGATTGCTGCCATTGTCACACACCACGTTGCCAATCTCCAGTTGGAGCGGGGTCAGCCACTGATCCACCTGTTTGTTCAGAGAAGCCAGGAGAGCTGCTCCAGTGTGACTCTCCGCTTTGAGGCAAGACATGTCTAAGATGGCGTCGTAAACCGTCGTACCTGGCATGCAGCATAGGCCCTGGGAAGCTGGGGCTGTGTAGCTGGAGAGGAGATCGCAGCACCAGTAGAGTTGAACTGCCACTCAGAGGAGATGAGGTGGCAGCAGGCCTGCCTGCAAGCCGTGGAGGTGTCACAAGTAGGTTCGCTGCACAGCCACGTACTCCCTGCTTGTCAGTGGTCACCAGGTTGACCCAATGGGCTGTGTAAGTAATGTACCTGCCCTTACCGTGCTTGGCAGACCAGGCATCCGTGGTCAAATGGACCCATGACCCAACGCTGTGTGCCAGAGATTACACCACTTGCCTCTCAACTTCATGGTACAGTTAGGGTTTCGCCTTTTTAGAGAAATAATTGCGGCCTGGTATTTTTCACTGCAGAGTCCCAATGGCCACAAATTTATGGAAGGCCTCAGAGTCCACCAGCTAGTGTGGTAACAGCTGGCGAGCTAACAGTTCTGCCAAGCCAGCTGTCAGACGCCGGGCAAGGGGGTGACTGGCAGAAATTGGCTTTTTCTGCTCAAAGATTTCCCTCACGGACCCCTGACTGCTGCTGTGGGCAGAGGAGCAGGAACCGCTCAAGGTGAGAGGCGGAGTGGAGAAGGGTGGCTTTGATTGTGAAGGAGCAAGGGAGAAAGCGGCTGAAGATGCTGCACCTGAAGGAGGAAGAGGAGAAGGAGGGTGGCTTTTCTTTTGTGTGCTGCTTTTCCTCTGGTGCTCTTCCCATTGCAGTTTGTGCCTTTTCTGCATGTGCCTTCATAAGGCAGTTGTCCTTACGTGGGCATTGGCCTTTCCACGGATCAATTTTTGAAGGCAGAGAGAACAGATGGCATTGCTCTGATCTAAGGCAGACACACTTAAAAATTTCCAAACCGCTGAGCACCCCTCGGGTGATGGCACTATGGTGGCGTCAGCAGCTGACGTTGAAGGGCATGTTGGCTGGCTGTCCATAGGTGGTGATACATTGCGCCGGACACTGCCACCAGCTGTTTCTGATGACGAGCACCCCCTGCTTCTTTCAGGAACTCGTCTTCTCCTACACCTCTCTGACTCTCCCTCTGAACTGTCCCCTTGGTCATCTTGTCTCTTAGGATCCCACGTGACATCCATATCATCGTCATCATCATAATCATCCTACCCAGATTTGCTTGCCTCAGACACCTCATAAACTGCACCAACAGCAGGTACTTCATCATCCTCCTCCTCACACCTTACGTCCATAGTGTCGCCTAACTCAGACATATGAGGTGGTGTAACTTGCTTAGCGCCTTCATCTTGTTGTAACAGTTGCTGCGAATCAGTTAATTCCCCACCAAATAACTCCTGCGAAGTGTCAAATGGAACGTAAGTGGAGCTAGTAGTAGCGCTGGTGGCTGCGGAAGAGGAGGTGTTCTGTGTTAAATAGTCAACCACGTCCTGACAATCTTGGGAGTTGATGGGACGTGCCTTCTTCTGAGCACTGTACTTTGGTCCAGGGCCGCACAAAATCACATCAGCTAGATCTCGAAGAGACCTGCCGAGTGGCCTTCCTCTGGGTCTGCCTCTGCCTCTACCTGTTTTTTCTATATCGGGAAGGGGGGGGGAATGAAGTGAAAGGTATGCACTGACTTGACTAATACAATGTGCAGCCTCACAGGTGCAGTTAACAAGTATGCACGGAGTGGTATATCACACTGTGTGCGCTCAAGTAGGTAGGTGGGTGCACTGAACAACAGGTAGGTATATGCAGTGATGGGTATTACATATTTGCACCTGTCACACACACGTACCGTGAACAGGTACAGTGACTGGTGGTATTAAATAGCACACTGCATGCGCTCACGTAGGTAGGTGGGTGCACTGAACAACAGGTAAGTATATGCAGTGCTGCTGGGTATTACAAATGTGCACCTGTCACACACACGTACCGTGAACAGGTATAGTGACTGATGGTATTAAATATCACACTGCGTGCGCTCACATCAGCAGGTGGGTGCACTGAACAACAGGTAGGTAGGTATATGCAGTTCTGCTGGGTATTACAAATGTGCACTTGTCACACACACACGTACCGTGTACAGGTGCAATGACTGGTGGTAGTAACAATGCGTGCGCTCACGTAGGTAGGTAGGTAGGTAGGTAGGTGGACTAAACAGTGAACAGGTGCAGTGATTGGGATTACAAATATGCAGCTGCCTGTCATACACACAGGTAGTCACTGAATGTGCTGGGCCTGGCAGTGGCACAGTAGGAATTTAGGGGCCAAAGGTCTGCTGCGACTGACTGACAGGGCTGTATATAAATATAATGCAAGTGGGCCACACACACACAAAAAAATAGATCACAAGAACAAGATTAGCTCTCAAAAGAGCTGTTGAGGGGTGCTTTTTTAGCAATAAGAATCAGCAAGGAGCAAGCTAACAAGCCTACAAGAGCCTAACTAAGCTTTCCCTATGAGAGTCTGCAGCAGCTCTCCCTTCTCTAATTAATGCAGGCACACGAGTGAGTCCAATGCCTGACACTGCCTAACATTTTATAAGGGGGGGGGGGCCTCCAGGAGGGAGTGTAGACTGATTGGATACAATGTGCCTGCTGACTGCGATGTAGAGCAGTGTTTCTCAACATTTTATTGGTATGTACCCCTTTTAAAACCCTGTACTCACCAAGTACCCCCTAGCATAGTGAACATCACAAGTACCCCTTGACACATATATATTTAATTGTAGTACATGATAATTGGTTCTAAACAATTTCCAAGCATTTACTATTGTGTTTAATTAGCCAAAACACTAATTTGGTGTTGTTTAAATAAGAATCATAATTTTCTAAAACTCAAAATGTGTTGTTCTTGGTTAAATATATCAAGCCCGAGTACCCCCTGGAACCATCAGAAGTACCCCCTGGGGTACGCGTACCACATGTTGAGAACCTAGGATGTAGAGGGTCAAAGTTGACCCTAATGATGTACTATGGGGGCGAATCAAACTTCCAGAAAAGTTCGCAGTTCTCCACGATCGCGAACCCCGGAAGTTTGCCGAGAACCGTTCGCCCGGGAACCGTTCGGGCCATCTCTAATGCTGTCCTATTTATATTCCATTTTGAATCGAGGGACCATATGCAATTCACTTTTTCTTCTAAGTTTTCTCTTACGTTATATTTTGATGTCCTGTCAATAAAATGGCCTTTAAGCCACCAACAAGCTTAGAATGATTTTGACATTACATCTCATTCTTGATACTTTTTCAATTGCATTGTGCTGAAAAGTTATGTTAAACAGAAGATGAAAAATTATTTCCTTGGAGAAAAAGGAATTGAATAAGGCCCAAGATCTCTCTACTGATAAATGACCTCCATCTCCGCTTTCTTTTAAGATATCAAGTCTGCTTTGTGGTCCTCTTTTTACTATTGATTGTGTCCTTTAAACTTTAGTGAAGCAATGTTTATTTGTTGTGCATACACCTGTTGAATGTTTATGATGTCTATTATTTTAGTAGGCCACCCTGGGATGTGTCCATTGACCATGATTTATGACTAAGCATATTTATTTCATGAGTGGGATGCTAACCCACGGTTGTTACTTTTAGCCATTGTTTGGCATATTTTGTATGCTTGCCATTTTGTTTTCTACTCAATAAAAACCTTTGAAACTAAAATAAGTTCCAAGTACATGTGAGCGTAATGGAGCACTTACAAATAGTGAGTTATATTCACAAGCAAAAGTAAACCTAACATGTGCAGACAGCACACATTGGCCTCAATTCACTAAGCTTTATCAAACACTTTATCAAACGTTTGATAATTTACCTCGTGGGTAAAATCTAATTTTGAATTCACTAAGGTGTTATAGATTTGTCAAATGTTTTATTGATAAAACGTTCAATAAATCTATAACACCTTAGTGAATTCAAAATTGGATTTTACCCACGAGGTAAATTATCAAACGTTCGATAAAGTTTTTGATAAAGCTTAGTGAATTGAGGCCATTAAGTTTACTGGCATTTTCTCCATTTTCAATTTAAATAGCGAGTTAAACAAGTTACATAACTATCTATATACATACCACTTGCATTGCCTTTTTTCCAAGCAATTTACTGTAAGTGATGCATGTATAAAAGCAAGGTATGCATTTTGCGCAACCCCCCACATATATTGCATAAATGTATGGATGATTATATTTCCCAAAAAATGAGCAATATTGGACAATTTTGATGACTTAACAATCAATATCCAATAAATTTACATTCAGCGCTCACAGTTATTTGTATTCTAATGTAAATGCAATTCCAAAATTAAAAAGAGTTAAAAGAAGTTCCTTAGACTTAAAACTATGGGCACTCTTATGTGCTAACATTCATAGTCCACAGCCTGGAGAACATATGAGATGGACAAAGCAGGAGACGACACCTGAGAGCCAGTGAGGCGGGGGCTTGTAACCCCAGAGCCCCCCCCCCCCGAATGCGAGACTCAGTCAATTAGACCTTTGGATCTGGTGAGTCTGTACCCGCAAGGGGCCTATTTACTGCTTCAGTGTATCATGTCTGTGGAAGAGGAAGAGCGCAGAGATTAACTTCATTTGGACTTAACAATCAAATCTGGCTGTGTGTGTCTGCCATTACCCAATCGGATAATTTAATCATGCATGTTTGGCCAAAAAAACATGAGCCTGCCCACCAGGGACAAGGCAGGCTCTCTTAGGGAAGGACCTACTCTACACTATTGCTAACCTGTACTAACTGATGTTAGTCATCATCACCGCTTATGCCTTATTCTGTGTGTGTGTGTGTGTGTGTGTGTGTGTGTGTGTGTGTGTGTGTATGGTGTGTGTGTGTGTATGGTGTGTGTGTGTGTGTGTGTGTGTGTGTGTGTGTATGGTGTGTGTGTGTGTGTGTGTGTGTGTGTGTGTGTGTGTATAGGTATCGTGTGTTTGTGTGTGTGTCCTGATCTAGTCCTACTCTCTAAACTACTGCCCTACCTGTGAATGGCCTCTAACTTTCCCTATATATCTACAGTCAGTTGGGCTCATTTATCAGGAAAGAAAGAATACTGGAACAAAAGTGAGGCAGGGAGCCTGAGCAGCCATTCAGAGCCTTTCCTGCATTTAACAGCTGAAAACTGATTGATTCTTCCAGTTTTTTTTTTCTCATCTTGATGAATCAGCCTCTATGAATGTTGGTCTGTGTGAGTCAAGCTAAATCTGTCAGTGTTTGTCAGTCAGTAATTGTCCGAAGGGCTAAGTTATCAACACTGCAGTAAAGTATACTGGAGCAGTTAAACAATGCAGCCAATCATGGTTCAGCTGCTGGATGAAACAAGCTATCTGACTGGTTGCTCCAGGCAGCTGCCTGCACCTCTATTGCTCCAGTTTTCACTGAATCTGTGTTAGCAAACACGCTCCGGTGTGTCTGTGTCTAGTAGTGAAGGTCAGATAGCATTGGCGTGTGATGGTCAAAGATCATAATTCACAAAAAGTGGGCGTTAGATGAAATAACAGCATTATTGTATCTATAGCAGGGGACTGGAGATAAAATAACAAACAAATGTGTGGTGAAGAACTTCTAATGCTGGGAATACACAATGCGTTTTTTTCTGTCGATTTTCGGTCTGAACGATTTTCAATTCGTTTTTCCAATCGATTTCCCGCTGGATTCTCTTATCTTTACTTATTGATTTCCATTCACTCGTATGAGATCATAAACACAATCGAAAATAAGATCGGACATGTCGGAAATTATCTATCGAACCATCTATCTGCAGAAAATATGTAACAATAACAATAACAATAACAATAATATTTATATAGCGCTTTTCTCCCTGGGGACTCAAAGCGCTGTGACCCTGCATTATGCAGTCTCAAAGGCTAGGGAAAAGAGGTGAGTTTTTAGCCTTTTTTTAAAGCTGTCCAGAGAAGGAGCCTCTCGTACTGATTGTGGAAGTGAGTTCCATAGAGTAGGGGCTGCATAGGAAAAGGCCCGAGCACCAAATGTTAAGTGTATCCTGGGAATAACCAGCTTCATCTTGTTGGCAGAGCGGAGGGTGCGTGGAGGGGCATAAAGTTCCAATAGATCCGCTATGTATTTGGGTCCCATGTGGTGTAGAGCCTTGAATGTCAGCAGGCAGATCTTAAAATTGATTCTCCATTTTACTGGCAACCAGTGAAGAGTTTGCAGTACTGGGGTGATGTGTAAGCTGCGGGGGGCATTGGCTAGGAGTCTGGCTGCAGCATTCTGTACTAGCTGTAAGGGGCGCAGAACCTTATCTGTAGATCCGATTAACAGGGCGTTGCAGTAGTCTAGGCGGGAGGATACAAATGCGTGAACCAGGGCAGGTAGGTCTTCAGCTGGGATAAGGTGTTTGATTTTCGCTATATTTCTTAGATGGAAGAAGGAAGACTTGACAACAGCTGATACCTGCTGTCTGAGTTTTAGATTTCCATCCAGGATCACCCCAAGGTTTCGCACAGAGTCTTTATACTGTACAGTATCTCCCCCAATTGCTAGTTTGAGGTGGTGAGCTTTTTGAACTTTATCCATCATGTGTGGACCACCTACCACCAACACCTCTGTTTTGTCAGAGTTCAGCCTCAGCCAGCTGGTGTTCATCCAATTTTGTAAATCCACTAGACACGCATTTATGGATGCTGATGGGTCTTGGGTTCCAGGCTTGAAGGACAGATACAGTTGTGTGTCATCTGCATAACAATGGTATCCTAAACCATAGTTCTGGATTATTTTGCCCAGTGGGAGCATGTAGACTGCAAAGAGTAACGGTGATAGTACAGAACCCTGTGGAACTCCATAGGCAAGTGGCACTGGATTAGAGTAGTGTGTGCCCAGACATACTTGCTGTGTCCTGCCAGATAGGAAGGTCTGAAACCAGCTAAGAACAGTACCCCTTAGGCCACAGTAATTCTTCAGTCGCTGGATTAGTATTTCATGATCCACAGTATCAAATGCTGCTGACAAGTCAAGAAGAATCAGAATTGAGCAATCACCCTTGTCCCTTGCAGTAAGTAGATCATTCATTACTCGGACTAATGCTGTTTCAGTGCTGTGCCTTTTCCTGAATCCTGACTGAAAAGTATCAAAGATGTTGTTATCTGTAAGCCTGGCTTCTAGCTGGTTGGCGACTGCTTTCTCGATAACTTTTGATAGGAATGGTAAGTTCGCCACAGGTCTGTAGTTGGTTACAGAATCAGGATCTAGTGATGGTTTCTTCAGGAGGGGTTTTATGATTGCTTTCTTTAGTTCTTCTGGGAAAAGTCCACTTTGCAAGGAGCACTGAGTGATTTTGTGAAGTGCTGGCCTGAACAGCGCTGGGCACTGCATTAAGGATCCAGTTGGGCCAGGATCCAGGTCGCAGGTAGTGGGGCGGAGACTTTGAATGAGAATTCCAAAATCTTCTACACTCAGAGTGTCAAAGACTTGCCATGGTGGTACGGTAGTAGGCATATGCAACGTCCAGTGGTCAATTGATGTTGGTGTAATGCTGGCACGGATGGTAGACACCTTGTTTGTGAAGAAGGCAGAGAATTCTTCACACCTTTCCCTGGAGTATGTGGTTGGGGCTTTTAGGCAGGAAGGATTGCAGAGTGATTCCACTGTGTGGAAGAGTTGAGCAGCTCTGTTGTTGGCTGTAGATATTTTGTGCGAGATAAAGTCTGATTTTTTCTTGGTTATTGCTTGTTGGTATTGTCTGAGGTGTTGAACTAGGCTAGATTTGTGCTCCCCAGTCCCTGATTTACGCCACTGTCTTTCTAGTCTGCGCCCTTTCTTTTTTAGATCCATGATGGTTTTGTCAAACCAATTAGCTTTCTGCTTTTTGGTTGCTGATTTGGTGCGCCATGGGGCAATACTGTCAAGTGTTTCATATATCGTGTTGTTGTACTGGGTTACTAGAGAGTTTGGGTCCATTTGACTGTGGAGCAGATTTGTAAAATCCAGGTTGGCAGTTATCCTCTCCGGTGTTAATTTACTCAGGGGACGGGTTTTGATTGTTTCTTTAGGGAGCTGCTTGATAGGGTGATGTTCAATAGTAAACTGTATTATGTGATGGTCTGACCACACCACTGGGGTTACTGTTATGTTACTAATGTCCATTCCGAGGTGGAACAGTAAGTCTAGCGTATGCCCTCCTCTGTGGGTAGCTGATTTTACAACTTGTGTGAAGCCTAGTCCACCCATGAGATTTATTAGTTCATTTGCATCTTGTGATTGAGTGTTATCAGCCCGGATGTTGAAGTCACCAAGGATGATCCATCTCGGATAAGACAGAGCCAGCATGGCCAGAAGTTCTGAGAATTCCTGTAGGAATGGGTCAGCATCTCCGGGGGGACGATAAACCACTAAAATTTTGAAGCCTTTACCAGCTGAGATCTGAGCACCTATACATTCAAAGGACTTTGTTAAGCCAACATTCAGGGCCCTGAGCTGCAGAGTATGGTGTATTCCCAGCATAAATTATTATCTGAGTATAATTCCTCTGAAGTTCTTCCACCGACATCCACAATTGCGCAACCAGTTCGCAGAGAACTTAAATTTGAGAACGCCCCCCGTTAGCGTCCATCTTGCAGGATTTTGGGGATGATGGCCCATGATACTGCAAAGCCTGGCAGATATCCTGCTTTCTTTCAGCTGCTATGCCCCAATCTACCACCACCTTCTTCACCCTATGTGGCGCGTCCCCGCTTGAATGGGAGGTGAGGAAGTAACACCAACCCGACTTCGGTTACACCCAGGCCTTGAAGGTACAAGGTATAGCAGCTGAGGCCAGAAAGCCAGAGTACCACCAGCAGTCACCACTGAGCCTAGCAACACAGTTCAGCAGTATAACATACACAGTTTAACAGTTCAGCAGTAACTCACGGGTATTACCTTGATTCAGAAGGATGAGGCTATCAATGTTGTGTGTTAGCAGCAGCAAAGATGACAGACAAGTCCATGGGTAACAAGTAATCCAAGCACCAAGCAAAGGAGTATCCATTAAACAAGCAAGGGTCAGTCCAGGCAGCAATCAAGTAAAATCCAGTAACTCAGCAGAGGTCGGTCCAGGCAGCATTCAAGGGAAGTCCAGTAACTTAGCAGAAGTCGGTCCAGGCAGCAGGCAAAGGGTAATCCAGGAATCAAGCAGAGGTTAAATACAACAGAGTAGTCCAAAACAAGCCGGGGTCAAGGTCCAGAATATCAAAATAGGATTCAGAGTGTGCACCCAGTGACCAGCCAAATCTATGCTTATTACGGGCAATAACTGAGAGCACTCTGCACATTTAAATAGCAATTATTCTCCAATCAGTGGCTGGCCACCTTCCACTCAACCAATCACACATATTAAAGAGGAACTCCAACCTAAACAAATATACCATCATTAAGTTACATTGGTTAATTAAAATAGATAGGTAATATAATCTCTTACCCACACTGTTTTAAAAAAATAGGCAAATGTTTGATTTCATGATGGCAGCCATCTTTTTGGTTGAAAGGAGTTGACAGGGAGCATGAGACACAGTTCCAACTGTCCTGTGCCCTGAGCACCTCTCCCAGTTGCTAGGGAACGTGAATAACAACATAGGAAATCCCATCATGCTCTGCACAGCATCAGGGAAAAAAGCCCTGGGCTTTTTTCTTTGATGGGTGGAGCTAAACTAAAAATGCAGCTAAAAATGATGCTTTGGTAAGAAAAACAAAGTTCTGATGCTGTGAAACTGTTAAATAAACACCAAACCTTTTCAGTTCTGCTGAGTAGATTTTTAGTCCGGAGGTTCACCTTAAGGCATAATCAGCAAGGGACCAGCTGACACCACTCCTGTCAGCTGAGCGGGTCAGCTGACTATTGTTTACCCTTGCGGAGGGCTTACTGTAAACGCACAATCTGCCTTTCAGTGTGTGTGGACTGTGAGTCACCAGCAGGGCCGGCGGCGGGTAACAAGCGCCAAGACCCAGAAGTGGCAGCTTCAGCCCGGGTCTCGGCAGTACTTTCAGCACAAACAGGTACATTCCTTACACTCTTATAATGTGGCCACACATCTAGCAATTTTGGGGCCACAACAGGCACAGTGCCACAACAGGCATGCCAGATTGTGTTGATTGAACAGGCTGGGAAATCTTGGACCGACGTGATTGATCGGTGTCGCGGAGGTAACAGAATGTGATATTGGGACAAGTGACCAGGTCAATGCAATCTGATTGGCTAGTACAAGTGAATGCTGCACTAATGCTTTTTTTTAGTCACTTAAGTACCAGCGGTCTCTGCCCCCTTAAGGACCAGAGACTGCTGGTACAATAACGACGGAATCCCAACCACAGGCTGCGCATACACACTGTAACCGCCGCCACCGCCACACGCCGGGATCCTCCTGACATCCACTCTGCCGTCTCTATGACGACAGAGTCATGTGAGCCGGTCAGGAGTCGCTTTCATTGGCTCCTGACTGTGTCTATCAATGTAAGCCAATAGGAGCGGCTTACATCGATAGACAAGGCCAGGAGCCAATGAAATCAGCTCCTGACTGACTCACATGGCTCTGCCGTCATAGAGACAGGCAGAGCCAGTGAGCTGCAAGAGACGTAGGGTTTGAACGGTGCGATTGGCGGGGAGCAACGGAAAAAGCAGATGTGCGCTGCGGCGGTGATTGAAATCTACTCCCTGCCAGCCAGGAGCCCACCAAAACAGGGCATAGATTTCAATCACCATGGTCCTTAAGTAGTGAATCATCCATCTTGATAAATCAGCCCCAGTGAATGTTGGACTGGATGTATCAGGCTATAGGTACATACAGTACATACACACATTAGATAGAGACAGCTTTGGCCGACGATTGTTTGCTTTTCTAATGTATGTGTAACATACACTCATAGTTGCTTAAGGATCCAACATGTTGAATCCTTAATAACGCCTGAGCAAGCCCAATCACAATATTATTTTTGCTCCCCACATCCACTCCACTGTGTGCTGACCATCGTCCCTGAAGGCTAGAGATGCATCTATACATCACCTGCCCTCAATTTGTTGCAAAAGGGACCGTTTTCCATTCCTAGGCAGGCAACAATCATTACATGTGTGTACTTAGCTTAAATCTGTTACGCCAGCTAGTGAATGTCCATAGGGCTAATTTATCAACAGAGCAGCAAAGAATACAGGAGCAGTTATCCAGGACAACCAATCACTGTTCAGCTACTGGCTGAAAATAATTATCTAATTGGTTATTCTGGGTAGCAGCTCCGCTTTTAGTCCACTATTCTTTGCATATGTGTAAGTAAATCAACCCCGGTGTGTCTGTGTCTTGTAGTGAGAGTCAGTTAGTGGTAGTGGGTACCTTTCAAAGGGATTGGTTCACAAACAATGCAAGTTATCTGAAATTATAACAGCTTTTCTCTGTATTTTATTTCCAGCATGGAACTGGAGATAACATATCAAGCACCCCTTTGTTAAAGCTATGCTAAGGTAGCTGGGGAGGAGAACAGTTGTTACATTTTTCAGCATCCCAACTTGTGTGAAAATTGAACCCAATACGCATTTATCATTCCATGTATGTCTGTCAAGTGTAAAGAGATGAGAAATCTTACCAGAATGTTATCAATCCGGAGCACAAAGCTTCTTCTTACCTTTCCGCCATTGCCGATTACAGCTACCGATTCCGCTTCCGCTACAGATTTCCGCATTCCGATGCGGATTTTTTTGAAATTTTTTCCTTTAGTGCCTATTCTTCTGCTTAACACATCCTGCAAATTTGGTGCTTCTAGCACCTATGGGGGCTTTGCTATTGACCTCTAAAGTCAGCGGCATACCACACATTTACATTACAGTCAATGGCCACCGACTTTAGCGGTTAACAGCAAACCCCCTGTAGGTGCTAGAGACATAACATTTTCAGGGTATGTTAAGCAGAAGAGTGGAAACAAGAGGAAATTCCGCCTCCCGCTCTTGTATTACCGATTTACGAATTCCAATGCGGAAATGCAATTTCCGAACGGAAATGCGGAAATTGCATTTCTGCGGAATCGGAACATCCTTAATAAAGAGTAATTAGTTAAACAAATACAAGCACCAGGCAGAAACATGTATGCCAAATGTACACATCCATACCGTGTGCTACAGACTGCGCTCCTGCCAGGTTTCTAGAAACTTGAGGTTCCAACTTCTGAACTGACTGTGAGGATCTACAAGCTGGCTCTGCCCGTCTCTTGTCTGGAAAGAGAACGCCTGAAAGAGCTACTGGTCCTCTGATCCAATGGGCTCCGTCTGGTCTTCTCCGGTTTCTGCCATAATCTCCTCAAATAACTTATGAGAGAGACATGCTATCTCTCAGGGCTGCAATGAGAGAAGGTAAGATTTAGCTTCCGCCACTTTTCATATGTGGAGTTTTAAATAGCTATGCTGTAAAAAATGTCATTTTTTTCAGGTGTCTGGGATGAAAACTGTGCTGTCCGAGTTGTGGGTAAGCCCCAACTGTGGCTGTATGACTGCTTCCTGGAACCCTACAATTGTTTTACTTTGTTTGTGCTGTGGTACCACCACTAGGTGCCATGGCCTACTGCTATACTACTGCTGCTGCCACATGCTACTCCTTCTGCTGCAGCATTGCCTTCCTCCTGCTGTCTGTGTTCCCACTGCCAGGTTCCACAGAGTTAGGAGCCATGCGCTACTAGCTATTACACCAACAAAATGGCTATGCTGCTGTTGTTGTTTAAAAAAAAATTGAGATGTCTGGGTTGGAAATTGTGCTGTCCCAGTTGTGAATGGGACACAAGGTGGACTTCATGACTGCAGTCTGGAACCTCCTGGTGTTTATTTACAGCCGTGGTACCACCGCTAGGTCTATTATGCTGCCTGCTGCCACATGTTACTCCTCCTCCTGCTGCTGCTTATACCTCCTGCTCTCTGTGTTCCCAACACCAGGGTCCACAGAATAAAGCGCTGCTGCCACGCGCCAGTAGCTATTACGCCAACAAAATATCTATGTTGTTGTTAAAAATAAAAATAAAAATGAGTTGTCTGGGTTGAAAACTTGCTGTACTAGTTGTGTATTGAACACAATGCGGGCTTCACGACTGCTGTCTGGAACCTCCTGCTGTCCTCCTGTTGTTTACGATGGCTGACACAAGTAATAACTTATCCATGTTGTATTTACTTTCAGGGCTTGTACATACTGAGCATTTTCGTTTTTTTTTTAGCACTGGTGATTTTAAAAATCGAATTAAAAGCGATAGTGCAATGTTAGCTTATGTGAGGGTTCTCACGAGCGAGGAGCTTTCTTTCCAATCCCAAATGTGGCTCCTGCACCATTTTCTGAGCATTTGCTCTTCAATACAAAGTATAGGGAAATCGCAAATCGCTTGAAAAAGGGCTTTTAAAAGCGATTTCTCGAGCACTTTTATGAATAAATACATTGTATTTATTCATTTCTGGGTCAAAAAGTTCACTTCCTGACTGACGTCAGGTAGTAAAAAAAAAAAAAAAGCTCCATAAAACGCTTAGAAAACTCTTTTCTGAGTGTAAAGCGTAGGGAAAAACCTTTTAAAAGTGCTCAACAAATCGCTCAGCACTTGTTATGTGAACAAGGCCTCAGTAACATAACCATAGAATACATATGGATAGTTACCGTAAAATATGTATGGAATTGAGGAGGTGCCTTTGTGGGGTGGGATCATTAGAGCATCTATTTGATCATTTTCTTGGAATAACTCTGAGCTCAGTGACAAGACAGACATGGGGCATCAGACTGAAAAAGAGGCGAGGCTGTCGCCTAGATGTATGTATTTTTATTTTATTCATGGTGCTGTTTGCTTGGAGCTAATCCATCTTCTCAGTAGCTGTCAGGAGGCAGGCGGGGAGAGTCCAGGAATAAATAACCTGAGAGAAAACTAAAACCGCAACTAAATCTGACTTTATTCAATTATTGGGGCTGATATCATTTCAGGCTGGCGTTATTAATCCTGTCAGCGCGGCAGAGGTTAAAGGGGAGTTCTCCTGCACGGATAAATAAGTCTTATCTTAATGGAATTCTTGTCTTGGAACGATTCCTGTGTGTTCAGAGAATAATTCCGCCCTCTGCCACTTCACTGTTTACAAAAATGCATTTACAAGAAATATCGGATCAGGCGGAGAATATATTTGGAAATGGCTGAGAATACATTTTGAAATTTCTCAGAGGTTTAGAGCCTGGAAAGAAAACAGTTACAATTATCCAGGGCAGGTTAGTTAAAATATCAGCGTGCTGCATGCATGTTAAAGAGAATGCTATGCAGACGTGATTACATTACATTCCGCCAGTAATATAAACTGTATTAATAAGAAAAGCTACATAATAAAAAGATGTCTACATAAAACATATGCTGTATAGCATGCCAGTTACAGGTTGTAAGAAAACGCATTAAATGTAAGTACACGGGCCCCACAAAAATCACAGTGGCTTGAGATTCCCAATACGATTCTTCAGCACATTTTAAAATTGAACAGCAATTTTCTTTTTCATGAATACTGTATGCAAATCTCATGCAATCCCATACAACGCTTTCTTATGGAGCTGCAAAGACATGAGCTTTCGTAATTAAAAAAAAAGATCTAGTAATGTAAATTTTCTCTCTTGTTAAACAGGCAGATTAGTAAAACACTAACGCATGAAAAATGCATAAAACAAACCCAGAAGCGCAAATGCAAAGAAAAACACAGAAAGGCATATGCCTAAAGCTTGGTACACACTTTCAATTATGATTGGCCAATCACTGACCAATTTTACCACCTCCATGTAATATGAGGGTTTACCTTCACAATCTCCTCATAGTATTCCATATCTGTTGACCGTCATACTACATGAAGGTGGTAAAATTGGTCAGTGATCGGCCAATCATAGAAAGTGTATACATGGTTTAAGAATCAGGTTAAAGGGTAGAGAAGTGCTTCTTTGCAAAGTGACATGGCAAATAAAGGTTATCATGGTCACTTATGACCAGTTTTAAGGGACATCTATCGCAAAAATGTAGCCAGTTAAAATCTGACAGAACCGACAGGTTTTGGGCCAGTCCATCTCCTCATGGGGGATTCTCAGGGTTTTCTTTGTTTTCAACAGCATTTCCTGAACGGCAGTTGCAAAGTCTAACTGAAAAAATAGTGTGCAAGTAAGTAGGGAGGCTGGCTGGTATCTTAGCAGTTAAACTGCTGTTCAGGAAATGCTATTGAAAACAAAGAAAACCCTGAGAATCCACCATGAAGAGATAGACTGGCCAAAAACCTGTCGGTTCTGTCAGATTTTTACTGCCTACTTTTTTTGATAGTGGTCCTTTAATAGTTTGAGGTTTGTTCCCCCCACTTGTCCCAGGCCATGAGACCTCTGAATTTACAAAACTGAAAAATGTGTTTCTGCCTTATTCCAGTTTACATAACTGGCGGGCTTGCTCAGAAGAAGCCAGAGTATTGCACATCTGTTTCATCATCTTCCTTTGTCTGAAGAAAAGTAACCCAGGCACCTTGAGATAAAAACAAGGAACACCAAGAGCCCCAATAGTGTAATATGTACTGTTAAATAGTTGCTAGATAGAGTAAATATTAATACTCACAAACCAGGGTTACCACTAGGCAACCACTGTAAAGGCAGGTGGGGAGATTTTCCTGACCCCACTCAGGAATAAGAAGTCGCTCTCTGTAGATGAGAAAAAGGGGTTCAACCCTCCACCCAGGGTGGACTCAATATTATGCAGAAGAACAGAGGCGCCAAGAGGATAAAAGGAAGCTAAATGAGCTTAAAAACCAAGAAGTGCCTGGCTCTTCTACTGACCACATATGCTATTGCTCCATTGTTATTGCCCAATGAAGCGGGATCAAACCTGCGAAACGCATTTGGAGTTCATAAATAAAATATATTGACTGTCCTTACTACAGTCGTTGTGTGTCTACTTGGAGGAGGTAAGTCCACCACTACCTCCTCTATTTACCAAGAATTTGGTTTTTAAGCTCATTTAGCTTCCTTTTCTTCTCTTGGCGCCTCTGTTCTCCTGCAGGCACCTTGAGAAGCTCAGCTGCCACACCTTATCAGGGAGTCAACACCTAACTGCTTTACTTTTCAAGGAGAGTCACACAAGCATCATAAGTATCGAGTCTCATTAGGTCTGCCATGTCACATTGGAGCATGTAGAAAAATATGGTGGCAGTATAAAGTATATTTAAATGCGCACAAGATTCCCTGGACACAATCAGCAACCAAGATGATTTTGTCATAATAAATCTCAGACAACGTTCTATCAGGAGGAATCATTAGGTATGAAGACAAGAACAAATGTGGTGATTAATACTGCTGGCATTTGGCCTTTGTGGCAACACCACCAACTCTAAAAGTGTTCCTTTAACCTCCTTGGCGGTAATCCCGAGCTGAGCTCGGGGTATGCCGCCGGAGGTCGCCGCTCAGGCCCTGCTGGGCCGATTTCGGTTCTGAAAAAAGCAGCACTTTGCCAGCCGCGTGTGCTGCCCGATCGCCGCCGCTCCGCGGCGATCCGCCGCGTGCAGCGGCGAAAGAGGGTCCCCCCAGCCGCCCAAGCCCAGCGCAGCCGGAACAAACAGTTCCGGCCGGCGCTAGGGGCTGGATCGGGCGGCTCTGACGTCAGGACGTCGACTGACGTCCATGACGTCACTCCGCTCGTCGCCATGGCGACGAGGAAAGCGAAACAAGATAGGCCGCTCATTGCGGCCTATCTTGTTACTTTCGATTGCCGGAGGCGATCGAAAGTACGCATTAGGAGCGCCCTCTAGTGGGCTTTCATGCAGCCAACTTTCAGTTGGCTGCATGAAATATTTTTTTTTTAATTAAAAAAAAAAAACCACATTGCAGCCTCCCTGGCAAAATAAATAAACCGCCAGGGAGGTTAAAGCCCGTACCCACTAGGAGATCTTTCCGATGACCTGTGATTTTTTTTGTGACAAGTGATCGTTTCCACGATCCCCTGATTTGGGTACAGGGGCGCAATCACACAAACGATGTTTGGTGATGCACAGCGATAATGACTGCGATGACGGATCAGATCTTTAAGATCCCCGATGACTCCCACGTGCGACTGCTGCTGTACATCTGTGATAACGTCTGCAATTCAAAAGTTTTATTGAAAGTTTTTCTAGAAAACAATACAAAATGTACAACATATAGCAATGCACCAAGGAAATCCCTAAGGTATACCAATAAGCATCAACTGATCAACTGAGATGACCTCTAAACATGGGGATATCTAACAAGACACATACAATCATATACCTGTGGTGATGTCTGATGTGCACTCTGCTGTTCACAGCTTACGGTAACAACAGGAACACATTACCATCAAAAAAGGATGAATGTGGATTCTCTATCAAAGTGTTACTTGATGTGACAATGAGGATTCCACCTGCTGATTCAACAGCAGCTGCAGTGGTGTACCTACCATAAAGCTGCAGGTGCTCACAGCACCAGGTGTAGCCATGGCTAGGTGTGCCTTTGTGGTGCTCAGTCACTGTGTTCTTCCAAATGGGACTTTTTTTTCATACTTTTGGCAACATTCAGGAAAATAGCAGCAGGCAGTGCAGGGGACTGTACTACTTCCTGCACTAGATGTAGAACAATATCCTGTCCTGCGGGCGATGTGTCTCCTCACTCTACACAGCCTGATGTGAGTGAATGTGCAGAGCAACGGGGTGAGTAGAGAGAATGATTGCTGTGCTGCAGCTGGGACATTAGCAGGGAGAAGTAGCAGGATGTGTTCGTGCTTCAGATGTTGCCTGTCATTAGTAGCCATGTGCACTGGCTGCTGTAATACCAGAGTGCCCTGGACTATTGATTATTTTTCCTGATCAGAGTAATTAATCAATAATCTTGGGCAGTCTGCTGTTGCAGAAGCCAGTGATACAGGTGCTGACAACCGACTTCTGTAGTGAGCAGAGAAGCAAGCTCCAGGAAATATAGATTAGGTTGATGGGAGGTAATCTTGTTTCTTTTCCCAGCTCCCCCTCCCATCCTGCTGTCTTCCCCATGACCCTTTCCTCTTTTCAGATTTTAGTGGCTTCTTTGAACAGCATGTCCCTGCTAAACAGTACTGGTGATGTCTGCAGTCCTGGTGAGAGGTCTTCCTGCCATTTTTTCTCCCCCACCAAGCTCTCTGTCTTGTGCCTCTACCTCTTTACCTCCCCTTCCCTCTTTCCATGCATCTCCACCCCCCACTTTCAAATGTCCCCCTTTTCTGACTGTCCTCAGAGGAGCTCACAATCTAATCATACCATAGTCATAGTCTAATGTCTTGCATATTATTATTGTGTATTTATATACCTCTGATATCTTCTGTAGCACTGTATAGAGTGTAGAGTTGTATAGCAGTTAGCTCTGTCCACATTCTGATAAGACCTTTTCCCCCCCAAAAAAACAACGGTGTCTGTAAATAATCAGCACCGGGTGTCAAATTCACTAGGTATGCCACTGAACAGCTGTAATCCAACTAGTTTTTCTAGATGGGTATTTAAAGTGGCACTATGGCGAAAAATTGTAAAATTTAAAATATGTGCAAACATATACAAATAAGAAATATGACAGAAGCAACAGGTTTTGGACTAGCCCATCTCTTCATAGGGGATTCTCAGGGATTTATTTATTTTCCAAAGCACTTAGTGAATGGCAGTTGCTCTGTCCAACTGCCAAAAAACTGTGTAGCGAGCAGGAAAGCTGGCCAGCATCATTGTTTAAATCCTTTTTAGGGAATATCTTTGTAAAGAGAATCCCCTATGAAGAGCTGGACTAGTCCAAAACCTGTCACTTCTGTCAGATTTCTACTACCTACTGTAAGTGACAGCAACATAGGAGAAAAGTCATTTATGGCTCATTTTACTCTGGAAAAAACGTACTTCTTATTTGTATATGTTTGCACATATTTTAAATTTTAAAATTTTTCGCCATAGTGCCCCTTTAAGTATTGTCCAGACTGGTAACTGCTTTTCCACTCCAGGCATGGTATGAAACTGCCAAAAAAGGAGATGAAAAGGCAAAGAAGAAAGGAGAGGGTGAGCTGTAGATGTAGATGTCGGGGCATACCTACCCTCTCCTGGGCCCCCAAGCAAAGTCGTCATGGTGCTCCCCCTGCCCCTTCTGCACGACCATCCCCCCTCCTCTCATCCATGCAGAGTAAGTGGAGCAGTCAGTGTAATAGTTACCTGCTCCAGCATTGCATCAGATCTCCTCTTCTTCCCAGCAGCCACACCTGTAAGCTGGCATCCTCCAGCTCCTGATACATGCATGTGTTCAAGAGCTGGCAGTGTGAGAGCATAGGACAGAGAGGGGGCAGGCCCCCATGGCCCTCATGTTCCCTGACAACTGAGGGTTGCTATGCCACTGGGAAGATTCAATTTTCTAGAAAAGCAGCAGCAGAAGTTAGGGCAGCTTAGGTTATGTAAAGTAAAGTTGGTAATCAGACAAAGTTGGGTCAGTAGAATAGGAATAGTCAGGCAGGGGTCACACTTACCGGCTTTCGTACGCGTTTTCAGCACAGAAAAACTGACTTCAACTGAGAACTCATGTTAATCAATGAGCTAGGTCACACTTTAATGCAGATTTCGCATGCAGAAAAAAAACTGACATCTTGCGCAATTTGTCAGTTTTCTCTATAAATTACATTAGCTGTTGTAAGGTAGAGGTCACATTTGTCTTTCAGTTTTCTGAAAAGTGTAGAAACTGAAAGACAAGTGTGACCCCTGCCTCAGGGCAAGCTGGAATCAATCAACCAGGTAACAGAGCTTCAAAGACTACCAGAGCTGGTCAAAGCTATCAGCACTAGTTAAAGGGCAAAAGGTGTTTGAATATACTTTGCAGCCTTAAAGGGACTCAGAGCTGAAATATTAAAAAGACTTTATACATAAATGGGGCTTCCTCCAGCCCCATCCGCTCCGATCTAGCCCCCGCCACCGTCCTAGGCTGCTCGCAGCTTTGGGAACCGGGTCCCGTCACTGAGTCGCGGCCAGCTACGTAGGAGAAGTGCACCCTCTATGTATCTCTCCAGCGGCTGCTGGAGAGATACGCAAACAGCGCACTTCTCTTACGTTAGAGTGGCTCCGACTGACGAAAGTGCAGGGACCCGGTTCCTGATGTTGCGGGAAGCAGAGGATGGCGGCGTGTGAGTGATTGGAGCAGATGGGGCTGGAGGAAGCCCCAGGTATGTAAAAAATCTTTTTTAATATTTCATCTCTGTTACACTTTAAGAAGCTGCCTAGAAGTAAGTTGGTGGCATCTATTGCACCTGTGTAAAAATGTATGCACAACAACACACACATTTGATCAGTCATTTATACGCAACAGGGGTGAAGATATGACATCATTCAGAATGGTCAGGATCAATGTAGGTCAGGATAGGAAAGGTTTTTTTTTTTTTAATTATGGGCTCAGAGTTGATGGATGGCCAGGCCTTGATACTTGTTTGTGAACAGAAGTTGGAGTTGCTGGGCTAGGTTGGTTTAAATAAAGTATCTGCATGCACCAAACTGATGATGGCTTGTACTTGAGCCCTCATCAATTGTTGTTCTTGAGCCCTGCAATGACAATGAAAGGGAAATGTAAGCATAGATGGGGGCAGGAGAAGTCACAAGGGTAACTCAGGATTACATTAATTTACCACTGGGCAGGAACAAAGGAAATGGCAGAATAATCGGCAATAGAGACAGAAGTTAGAGTTTCTATGTCATTGTCGCTCCTCAGGAGAAAGTGCCATAAACATATACAGCATGGCCATCCACTGAAAGACGGAAACCCGAAACATAAGTATATGTGAAACCAATTCCTGACACCACTCATAATAACACAGGGGTGTTACTAGCATCTAAAGAGATCCGGAGCACTTTTGGGCACTCCAACTGGAAAATGGGTGTGGCCATGCACCAGAATTTGGGTGTGGTCATGGGTGGAGCCAAATGTACATGAACTTAAAGAGAAACCGTGACCAAGAATTGAACTGCATCCCAATCAGTAGCTGATACCCCATTTTACATGAGAAATCTATTCCTTTTCACAAATGGATCATCAAGGGGCGCTGTATGGCTAATATTGTGGTGAAGCCCCTCCCACAGGAGACTGTGAGGACCATTTTCCTGGCAGTTTTCTGTCTGTGAACCTCGTTGCATTGTGAGAAATAGCTGTGTACAGCTGTTTCCAACTGCCAAAAAAGCATGTAGCAGGTACTTCTAGTGACATCACCTGCCAGCAGTAAAAATGTCACCATGTGATAAATGTCAGAATGTAAATCGAGGAAAGGAAAGATTTTACAACGGGCAAACACTGACTAAATCATTTATACATAATTATTGTAAAAATTAAGCACTTTTTTTTTACATAATTTTCACTGGAGTTCCTCTTTAACAGCAGTCAAAGTAGGCCTGCCTAGTAAAATGTTGGATGATGCCACGTCTCCATTAATATAAAAAAGCAAAATGCAGCATATCACATAACTAGGCAATAGTTACCTGGCTTCTGTGCGGCCAGTACTGTCGCCAGGTTATCTGGTAGTTCCCTAATAGCATTCCCTGACTTACTATAGGACCCCTTCCCATGCACCCAAGGGCCTCCCATTCAGATACTACAACTCCCAGCATGCCCCCATAAAAGAACCACAGCTCCCTGCATGCCCACATAGAGGCACCATAGCACCCGGCATACCTCCGATTCATGCACCACAGCTCCCAGCATGCCCACCATTGAGGCACCACAGCTGACTCTGCCTGGGAGACATCCGGGGCACCCCAGAATAGATCCGGGGCACGTGCCACTGATCTTTGTGGCTAGCAACGCCATTGTAATAACACAATGCAGATAGTAAATAGGGATTAACTCTAAGTTACGACTACTAATATCTACTCAAAAATATACTAATAATTAGCTTTAATAGGGTACAACTGGAGATTATTTATCCTAATATGATAAATGCTGCCTCAGGCATGCCTCATTAAGTCTAATTTATCAGCCATGCATAATAAAACATTTACCTTCTATTAAGCCAGGCAATAAAGTCCCAAGTTAATGTATGGAAGATATTTGAAACCATGAACCATTACAAAAAATATTGCTCAAATGTACAAAAATGTAGAAAACAGCTGCAGATATTTTTTTCAGAGATTTAACCTCTTGACGACCAGCTAACGCCGATTGGCGTAAACTGGTCGTCTGCGGGTTACCATGGATTCCATGTCAGTTCACGGAGGGTGTCTCCGTGAACAGCCGGAGAGCCGCCGATCGCAGCTCTCCGGCAAAATGTAAACAGGCGGGGAAGAAATCCCCGCTGTTTACATCATACGGCGCTGATCGGCGATCCCCGGCCTCTGATTGGCCGGGGATCGCCGGCATATGATAGGCTGAAGCCTATCCTACAATGCGCAGGACGGAACTCCGTCCTGCGCATTACGGAGAGAGGGAGGGAGGGAGGTAAGGAGCGGGAGGGCAGAAATGGCTGCGGAGAAGCCCCCCCCCCCCCGCAAAACGCAGATGGCCGGCGGCGATCAGACCCCCCCAGCAGGACATCCCCCTAGTGGGGAAAAAAGGGGGGTAGTCTGATCGCCCTGCTGGACTCCTGATCGGTGCTGCGGGCTGTAGAGCCCACGCAGCACCGATCAGTGTAAAATCCACTGGTCGGCAAGTGGTTAAGCCAAATACATTCCCAGTGCCAACAAAAAAAGTAACGTCTAATGGAGGTGACTGTTCTATGTAAACACATCATTGTACTCAGCTGTTCCGATTGTTAGCAAAGGAGAAGTTTCTTCTCTCCCCAAGCCTAACCATCTTGTAGCTTCTGCAGATCTATCAAAGAAGCCTTTGTAGGCTCTTCTTAACATCCAGAAACTTTGTTCTTTGCATTTGGATCTCTTGGGAAAATACTGAATAAAAGGATATTTTGGCTCCATTAAAACAATCTGCCTGACCTGACTGTCAGCTGGCAGGAACATTACATCTTGGCTTGTAGTATTTCAAAAATTAAAATGTTTACTGAGCTATTTGCTTGAATCAGTCAGGGCCCAGTCACACTTAAAATCGCCCGCGAGTGATTTTACCGCAATTAGCACGGTAAAAATCACTGGACACTTCCGTGATTTCAGAGCAATAGCGGTCAGCGCTTTATAAGCACTGTACCGCGACTGTTTAAGAATCGCCTCAAAACTGCTGTAGGTTACGCCTTTGCGATTGTCGCTAATCGCAAAACACCCACTATCAGCGCCAATCACCGCAGTGAGAACACTGCCATAACAAAGCACTAGCACTTTAAAAAGCGCTAGCGCTTTAGCGATTAGCGGGAATCGCCTGCAAATCGCTTAAGTGTGAATGGGCCCTCAGGGTTCTTTTGCGTTATAAATGTTGTGTTACAGAGCATTGCATGGCTGCACTTGGTACACATGTTGTTATATAATACATTCTTGGTCCCATTTATTTTAAAGTGTATGAACAGTTGCACACCTAATAGTAGCTAATAGTAGCAGTACGATACGGTGCACACACTGCATCACACAAATTAGTCTTTATATGACCTTGCAAGGCGGTGCGGAGACAGGGTCATATGCATAGAGCTGCCCCCTGGCTAGTGGCGTAATCTCTGCTGGGCAGGAAGTACATCACTGGGATTCCCGTCAGTCCACACATGCATGCCACTTTGCATCATATTGTACTCATGTCATTCACACTTGCCTCATCACCCAATGACCTGCAATGCTGTAGGCATGGACAGGGCCGGTTTAAGCAACAATGGGGCCCCCGGGCAATATAAACCTGGGGGACCCCCCCCCCCCCCCAACAGATACCCCGGAGCAAAAATTGGTATTAAGGGACCTTTTTTGCAGCTGGTATAGTCAGGGTTTGAAGCCCCAATCGGTCGGAGCTCCACATTCTGGCTACCACAGCCTGCATGGGGGACAAGGGGTTAAAAAGTTTCAGGAGGGGGGACCCCACATAATTAAAAAAAAAAAATTCCCACACTCTAAACATAAATTTTTTGGGGGGAAAATAGGAAAAAAATGCCAGGGATCTTCATACAGCCATATTGCGGCTGTATAGCGATCCCTGGCCAAAGCGCTGCGGCTGTATACCTTTTTTCCTTCGAAACTTTAAAATTATTTTTTTCAAAAATTATAAGATCTTTTTGAAAAATAGTTTTTTCCTCTTATTCCCAATGATCTCCTTAACACATCCTGCAAATTTAGGGTTTCTAGAATTTAAGATGGATTTGCTATTAACAATTAAAGTCGGCTGGTTTTTAAATGTGTATTTTTTTTCCTTTGAAACTTTAAAATCGATTTTCTCAAAAACTATAAGGTCGATTTTAATTTTTTTTCCTCTTGTAGCCACTGGGGGCCCCTACAAGCTCTGGGGCCCTGGGGCAGCTGCCTCATTTGCCTCTATGGTAGCGCCGGCCCTGGGCATGGATCATGAGGTTGCACGATGCAGCAATTTGGATACTTCTGGTGCACCGAGTCACATCGAGGAAGAGTATCTCGAGGCAACGCAGTGCACAAGTGTGCAAGGGGCCTAAAGTGTACCCAAGCTTCAGTTCAAAAGTAAAATACTTACCTATGAAGAGGGAAGCCTCTGTATCCTGTAGAGGCTTCCCACACCACCCTCGGGTCCACCCATCAAAGGAATCTGACAATCTCTTATCAGATTCCATGTTAGTGACCACACTCCTCTTCGAGCGTGAACGTGGCTGTACGGCACCTGCACAAGCACAGGCATGTCTGCATAGTAAGCTGTAGCCGCTCCTGCATGAACGGCTCTGTGTTACTGCACAGGTGTGGCCATGCTTGGGGGGAGGGGGGTGTGCAGCGTGGTCGTGCTTGTGCATGAAGAGGAACGTGGCTGCAATGTGCAGGAGAGTCCTGGGCAGTGGTGGAGAAACAGGTTATGACATGGGAAAACTATTTAAGTTTTTACCCAAGGTTTACCTCTGATTCTCTTTAAAAAAACATTTACATATATACTCCTACCTTCACCGTACTAGTGGGACTAGTCCAAAACCTGTAATTTTTGTCAGATGTTTACTACTTACTGTAAGTGACAGCAACAGCAGCTAAAGCAAATAAAAATTTGTGATGCCTCTGTAACAACTTTTTCAGCCTTATTTCTTCTATCCTATAAGTTCCTACATCTGTTCTAATGTGGTCTGTGTTACTGCAGCCTTTTCTAGTTGCACAGTGGCTGTGTTATCTGTTATATGATCTAATCTTCTCTCTTCTGTCGGCTCTGTCGCTGAGGCTGGAATGTGTGGAATGTGCTGCACTGCTTGTCATTGGCAGAAGCTATGCACACCCTCTCCAAGCTCTGTATGAGTCAGGGACTGAGCTACTCTCAAGCCTATCACACTCTAGTTAGAAGCCATGTCTTTTGTTTGTAAACACTGCCTAAAAATGGCAATTACAAGCTAGGATTGCAGCAGGGAGTGGCAGAAACAGCACAGAGGGGCCCAGGAGAACATAATAAATAGAATGGTATGCTTTTTATTGTAAGAATTTTAGAGTACAGATTCTCTTTAAAAGGGAAATAAAAACTTGAGATGCTAGCATAATATTGTCCCTGTTTAACCACCTTACGACCGCCTAATGCCGATTGGCGGCTGCAGGGTGGCTCCTCCAGGATCGCCTAAAGACGAAAGGTGTCAAGTCCTGGAGGAGGAGATTAGCATGGATCGTGCGCGCCAATGCTCCGCTTCGTCAACGGTCTGCAGCGGCAATCGCCGCTATCAGACTGTTAGATGGCAAAACCGCCATCTATTTACATTGTACAGCTTTACGATGTACTGCAGCACTGTACTGGGGACAGCCCTGTCACTCAGCTGTCCTCCGGAGGGGGAAAAAAGGATCGCTCTCATAGCCTAATGCCTATGAGAGATGATCCTGCTGTCGAGGGGAGGACAAAAATAATAAAAAAATAAACGTTTTTATAAAAAAATAAATAAATAAAAAAACAAAACCCTGCAGCAGCGATCATAGCCCACCAATAGAAAGCTCTGTTGGTGGGCTGAAAAGGGGGGGGATCAATTTATGTGCTCAGTTGTATGGCTCTGCAGCTAGCTATTAAAGCAGCAGAGCGATGAATTGTAAAAAAAAATAGCCTGGTCACTAGGGGGTGTAAACCTGTGGTGCCCCGGCATCCTCACGGCTCCTCTCCGTGTGCCTCCACTAGAGTTGGGCCGAACAGTTCGCCGGCGAACGTGGTTCGCGTGCGGGTACCGCACGCGAACGTTTTGCGGAAGAAGTTCGGTTCGCCCCATAATGCACCTGAGGGTCAACTTTGACCCTCTACATCACAGTCAGCAGGCCCAGTGTAGCCAATTAGGCTACACTAGCCCCTGGAGCCCCACCCCCCTTATATAAGGCAGGCAGCGGCGGCCATTACGGCCACTCGTGTGCCTGCATTAGTGAGAGTAGGGCGAGCTGCTGCAGTCTCTCATATAGGGAAAGATTAGTTAGGCTTAACTTCTTCCTGGCTGCATACCTGTTCTGTTCAGTGAGCCCTCAGCCCACTGCATACCTGTACTGTGATCCTGCCACTGCATACCTGTTCAGTGATCCTGCCACTGCATACCTGTTCTGTGAACCCACCCACCACCACTGCATACCTGTTCAGTGATCCTGCCACTGCATACCTGTTCTGTGAACCCACCCACCACTGCATACCTGTTCAGTGATCCTGCTGCCACTGCATACCTGTTCTGTGAAACCACCCACCACTGCATACCTGTTCAGTGATCCTGCCACTGCATACTTGTTCTGTGAACCCACCCACCACCACTGCATACCTGTTCAGTGATCCTGCCACTGCATACCTGTTCTGTGAACCCACCACTGCATACCTGTTCTGTGAACCCACCCACCACTGCATACCTGTTCAGTGATCCTGCTGCCACTGCATACCTGTTCTGTGAACCCACCCACCACTGCATACCTGTTCAGTGATCCTGCCACTGCATACTTGTTCTGTGAACCCACCCACCACCACTGCATACCTGTTCAGTGATCCTGCCACTGCATACCTGTTCTGTGAACCCACCCACCACCACTGCATACCTGTTCAGTGATCCTGCCACTGCATACCTGTTCTGTGAACCCACCCACCACTGCATACCTGTTCAGTGATCCTGCTGCCACTGCATACCTGTTCTGTGAAACCACCCACCACTGCATACCTGTTCAGTGATCCTGCCACTGCATACTTGTTCTGTGAACCCACCCACCACCACTGCATACCTGTTCAGTGATCCTGCCACTGCATACCTGTTCTGTGAACCCACCACTGCATACCTGTTCTGTGAACCCACCCACCACTGCATACCTGTTCAGTGATCCAGCTGCCACTGCATACCTGTTCTGTGAACCCACCCACCACTGCATACCTGTTCAGTGATCCTGCCACTGCATACTTGTTCTGTGAACCCACCCACCACCACTGCATACCTGTTCAGTGATCCTGCCACTGCATACCTGTTCTGTGAACCCACCACTGCATACCTGTTCTGTGAACCCACCCACCACTGCATACCTGTTCAGTGATCCTGCTGCCACTGCATACCTGTTCTGTGAACCCACCCACCACTGCATACCTGTTCAGTGATCCTGCCACTGCATACTTGTTCTGTGAACCCACCCACCACCACTGCATACCTGTTCAGTGATCCTGCCACTGCATACCTGTTCAGTGAACCCGCCACTGCATACCTGTTCTGTTCAGTGGAGTTTGGTGTGTCAGTGTGAAGCAGTACCTTAATTACACTACCTGATTGATGTATACACATGCAAGATGTTTTAAAGCACTTTAGGCCTGTCATTTAGCATTCAATGTGATTTCTGCCCTTAAAACGCTGCTTTTCGTCAAATCCAGATTTTTCCCGGGGACTTTTGGCGTGTATCCCACTCCGCCATGCCCCCCTCCAGGTGTTAGACCCCTTGAAACATCTTTTCCATCACTTTTGTGGCCAGCATAATTATTTTTTTTTTCAAAGTTCGCATCCCCATTGAAGTCTATTGCGGTTCGCGAACTTTAACGCGAACCGAACCTTCCGCGGAAGTTCGCGAACCCGGTTCGCGAACCTAAAATCGGAGGTTCGGCCCAACTCTAGCCTCCACCGTCACCCCCCCCCCGTTACCGGCGACACCCGGGGCCGGGTGTCGGGCCAGTTCTACCTGGCTCTTACTGGTTCCTGACGCTTGTCGGCAACACGCCGGCCGCTTTGCTTCATCACGGCAGGTGGCGTGACATGTGCATGTGCGGAAAACTGCACATGCGCAGACCTATCACGCCGGCCGTGGTGATGATGTGAAGTGGCCGGCGTGATGGTGACAAGCCTCAGGAACCAGGAAGAGTCGGCCCGGGTGTCGCTGGTAACGGGGGCCGGTGGAGGCACACGGAGAGTAGCCAGGAGGACGCTGGGGGACCTTGCCACCTACAGTGGGCTGGAAAAAGCCCCAGGTAAGTGTAATCTTTTAATTTCTGGCACTGCTCAGGGTCCCTTTAAGTGGTTAACTCTCTAGTAATGTTACATCTGGAATATGGAATTCAGTTCTGGGCACCACATTACAGGAAAGATATTGCAGTTTTAGAGCAGATGCAGAGACAAGCAACAAAACTAAAAACGAGGGATGGAAGGTCTCACTTACCAAGATAGGTTAGATAAACTGGGATTATTTAGTTGGAGAAAAGACGCCTTACAGGAGATCTAATTAACATGTATAAATGCATCAGAGGGCAATATAAAAGCTTGGCGGATTAGCTTTTTGTTCCTAGGCTTTTACATAGGACTAGGGGACGTGATCTGCGCATTGAGGAAAAACTTTTTAGCCATTTATTTAGGAAAGTGTTCTTTACAGTAAGAGTGATTAAATTGTGGAATGCACCTGAATTTTCAGAAAAAAAAGAAAAGAATTTTCCAAAAAGAACCTGTAGTTTTTGAGAAAATTGATTTTAAAAAAGCAAAGAAAAAATTTTCTTTGCATATTTAAAATCGATTTTCTCAAACTACAATGTCTTTTTGAAAAATTATTTTTTGACTTGTACCCACTATTCTCCTTAACATATGTAGAAATTTTGGCAGCAATAGCATGAATGGGAGCTTTGTTATTAACCGCTAAAATCGGCCCAAAATTTGCGAAAATGCACAAAATTACGCATAAAATTAAGTGAAATTATAAAATATTACTATTACATATGAAATTAATTATGATTTTCCCTGAAATGTCACATTAAGTTTACGATATGTAAATGCGAATTTCATCCCGCCACTGCTTGTAAGGGTTTTTCGCCTTCCTCTGGATCAACAGGGATATGTGAGGGTGCAGGCTGGGGCTGTACTTTATTTTCTGGTTGAACTCAATGGACACATATCTTTTTTCAACCCATATAACTATGTAACATAGGAGAAAAGTAATTTACAGCACAATTTACTTTGAGAGAAATGTTCATTTTATATATTGGTTTTTATGTATTTTAAATTTTACCATTTTCACAATAGTGGTCCTCTAAAGGAAACCAGAGATGGAAGATTCCCAATAAAATATACATACCTGGGGCTTCCTCCATCCCCCACTGGCTTGATCATTCCCACGCTGTCCTCTTCTTCCTCTTCGTTCACCCGCAATTGGTCCTGGTCCTCCGGTCGAGGGCCAACTGTGCCCGGCCGTGCACGTCCTCCCACCATGTTCACGTCGCCTGGAGCATTCTGCGCCTGCGCAGTACTACTGTGCAGGTGCAGAATGGTCCCGACGATGGGAGCAAGACAGGGGAGCGTGCCTGGCCGTACTGCGCATGCAACAACTAGCCCCGACTGATGGACTTCTCGAGGCCAGTTGCGGGCAAACAGAGAAGAAGAAGAGGACACCGTAACAACGATCAGGCTGGAGGGGGCTGGAGGAAGCCCCAGGTATGTATATTTTATTGGGAATCGCCCGTCTCTGGTACACTTTAAGCCAAAAGTAAAAACCCATTTCGCATCAACATATTCCACACACAACTATGAATTGATCTGAGACATCTATAGCCTATGGGGGAAAAAAAACTGTACACCAGAAAAATATATGAACGCTCACAAATGTAGGTATTGTACATTCTGATTATTTGATAGTTTGACTGATAGCGTTAGAACAACAGACAGAATTACACTTTTCCCATACAGATATTGAAAAATTAGGCCTGAGTCAGATTAATTTGCAGTCATGAATTGTACCGTACAGACCTCCGATACCACAGAAGACGCCCCAGGAGACAATTCATTTCAGGAGAAAGTCAAAGTTAAGGGATGCACACAGCACAATAACTGTTTACTAATGAAAAATTGGTAAAGTCAGTTTCATTATGTAAATCTGAATCTCTCTCCCCACACATCTCTCTAAGGTATAATAAAAGTATAATGTTTATTTACAAAGAACAAACCTAATTATATTGAAATTAGAGCTGCAGGATGTATTTGGTGATTGGTCGTTAGCTTCCTATGTAATTATGGCTTGCATTAAACGAATCAGGTGAGATTACCCCCCCCCTCCCTGCACACTTCTTAAAATACCTGCCTTGCTGTCTACAGCACTCCAGATGAACCATAAGAGGACAGGCATTTAAGTAAGTACCGATTAATCCTACACATTTAGTTGCAATGATGTTTAATTAAGATAAAAATAGTGCAGAGGGGATCAGAGAGCGCAGCAGGGGGACATAAAAAGTCTCTTGTCTAGGGAATAGCAGACTAACAAATGCTTAGCATGTACAGCAAGGATTATAGGATTAGAATACTGAGAACCCAGGGCTAGCTCTAAAACATAGCATGCTTATAAACTGGTTGTGTCCTTTGCAGCCTAACCATAGCTCTGTACTACTACAGAGTTTTATAACTAACTCTAGTTATGCGTACATAAAAAAAGGCGTCCAGTAATCCTGATAGTAAAATATTGGAATTTATTACCGATAGTTTACTATTAAAGTGTAAAATGATAGAGAAATATTGGTATTAAAAACAGAACATCACACAGAACCCTCCCTCTGACACCTAACCACCCCACCTGCACAAACACCCTTCCTGATGGCTAATCCTAACCGTCCCCTACACAAACACCCTTCCTGGCACCTAACCCTAACTGTACCCCTGCATAAAGACCCTTCCTGGTGCCTAACCCTAACTATCCCCCTGCACAAACACCCTTCCTGACTCCTAACCCTAACCTTTTTCTTGCGCAAACACCCTTCCTGATGGCTAATCCTAACCGTCCCCTACACAAACACCCTTCCTGGCACCTAACCCTAGCTGTACCCCTGCATAAAGACCCTTCCTGGTGCCTAACCCTAACTATCCCCCCTGCACAAACACCCTTCCTGACTCCTAACCCTAACCTTCTTATCCTGCAAATACCCTTCCAGACGCCTAACCGCCCCCCTGCACATAAACATCTTCCTGATGCCTAACCCTAACCATTCCCTCTTGCACAAAACTCCCTGAAGAATAACATTAACGTCTGCCTCCACGCCTAATCTTAAATTCCTCCCACTATGAACTATAAACATAAAAATAGATAATGATAAAAATAGAATGAAGGAAGTAATTCTATATAAAGCAAAATTATATTTTGATACAAGCCAAAATAAGTCATACATGAGAAGTTTTGTGAATAGAGACCAATGTGTGCTGCTCTCTGCTTTTTTTATTCCTGTCTTTTTCTTTTTGACTAACCAAACTTGAAGTGTTATTGTAAATAAATCCTCCACTGAAGTACCGACAACATCTACAGAAAGAAAATAAGAAATATGAGTGGTTGGCAATGGCTTATAGTGCACCTGAGATTTGGGGGTATTATACATACCTGCAGCTTCTTTTAGTCCCCTCCAGGCTTATTGCTCCTTCGCCATCCTCCTTTGTTTCCTGGATCTTCTGCAACTGGCCCCAAAGAGTCCTCCATTAGTTTGGCCCCGCTCCCGCATCATGTTCCCATGGCCGGGAGTGTTTGCAGGGAGTGTTTGCAGGCGCAGAATGCTCCTGGTAACAGGACCACAATGGGAGTGCGGGCTACACATGCACAGTATTCCCCGGACCAGAGGACATTACAGGGGCCAATTTCAGAATATCCAGGTTGCGGAGGAGGGCAGCGAGGGAGTGATAAGCCTGGAGGGGGCTAGAGGAAGCCCCAGGTATGTATAATCCCCCCTTCATCTCAGGTTTACTTTAAAGTGTACCTGAGATGACACACCAAAAAAAATCATACATACCTGGGGCTTCCCCCAGCCCCCTTTGGCCTGATCGCTCCCTCATTGCTCCACCTCATCGGTCTTCTGTAAGGGCTCCTGGTAAATTTGGCCAGTCAGCGCATGCGCAGCTCCTCCTCCGTCACACTCCCATAGCCAGGCGGCCCCTGACTCCTTACCAGGAGTCCTTATGAAGGACCCAGGAGGTGGAGGGAGTGATCAGGCCAAAGAGGGCTGGAGGAAGCCCCAGCTATGTATGCTTTTTTTTGTTTGTTTCATCTCAGGTTCCCTTTAATTGAAACACACAGACAGTAAACAAGTTTTTATTTCAAAGCAAAACTAAAACTAGTGTTACAGGTACACTGCATTATTTATTTATTACTAACACTGCACACACTTGTATTTTGAACTGAAGAACTGGGGATTAGCCATCCTAAGAAATGTGTTGTCAGTCATCACACTTAATAAAGACACATTTTTCCACCTACAACAGTGGTCTTCCTTGGAGGATGTAAGCCCACTATTCTTCCTCCTTGTAATCGCTTTTTGAATATTTAAGGGTTCCTTCGCTCCTCTCCACAGTGTAACTACATTATTTAAGTTGGTTTATCCACTATTAACCTCCCCGGCGGTTTATTAAAATCCGCCAGGGGGCAGCAAATAAGTTTTTTTTTATTTTATTTTTTTTCATGTAGCGAGACAACGTCTCGCTACATGATAGCCGCTGCTCAGCGGCATTCCCCCAGCCCCTCCGATCGCCGAAGGCAATCGGAGATGAAGAGATCCCGTTCAAAGAACGGGATCTCTTGGAGGGCTTCCCCCATCGCCATGGCGACGGGGTGGGATGACGTCATCGACGCCGTGACGTCAAAGGGGAATCCGATCCACCCCACAGCGCTGCCTGGCACTGATTGGCCAGGCAGCGCACGGGGTCGGGGGGGGGGGGGGGGGCGCGACGGATAGTGGCGGATCGGCGGGTAGCGGCGGCGATCGGAGGTTACAAGCAGCTAGCAAAGTGCTAGCTGCGTGTAACAAAAAAAATGATGCAAATTGGCCCAGCGGGGCCTGAGCGGTGCCTCCCGGCGGCATAGCCCGACCTCAGCTCGGGCTTACCGCCAGGGAGGTTAAATGTAAGTACACTAACATTATAAAGACAAAGAAAAATGTGCAGAGGAGCAGGTGACATTGTTGTAGTTACTGAGAAGTCAAACTAGATAAAATAAAACCCTAGCCAGTGTGTTATCATTATTTTTAAACTTTATTTATAAAGTGCTAACATATTACACAGTGCTGCACAATAGGTTTTTGGAGACAGTACAGCATTAAACATTGATATACCGGGATAGTATAACATTCAACATTGGTACAACAACTAGTGATGTAACAAAGTAGGGATGAGTATAGCAGACAAGTCATTGAGTCCATATGGTGGCATAGAAGAGCTTACAGGCTAAGGGGTGGGAGAAAGGGACACATAAGGGGGCTGGGGAGTGGGGTGTAAGTCCAAGAAGTCCAAGTGATGGGTATGGAGGTATGAAGATGGTGGTTAAAGTGTACCTGAGACGTCAGAAGTAAAAGATTTGTTACTTACCTGGGGCTTCCCCCAGCCCATGAACACGGATGCATCCCACACCATCCTTCTGAGTGCCTCCGTTCAGCCGCAATCACTCGGGTAATCTGGCTCAGTAGCGCCAGTCAGCTCTTCTACGCATGCGCGACCCCTTCCGACGTCTCAGGTTTCCTTTAAGCAGTAGTGAACACTGCCTGCCTGAATGAGTTGAAAGTGGGGGCGAGTCTGATAGGGGGAAAGAGAGCGTTCCATGGAGCAAGGGCCACTCTGAAAAAACCTGAGGAGAATATATCTGTCTATAGCCAGCCCTTTTTCAGTGGTTGGCTGCACTCAGTGCTGAAGAACATACCTTGAAAACAACTCAAAGTTTTCTGATGAATGATGATACGTTTGTCCTTATCAGCAAGTGATCAGCCTGCTGGAATGTCTAGGCTGAGTGGAGGCTGAAGGCATTGTTCTCCTACTCACCCTGCCTGCTTTGTTCTGCTCTGTCTTGCGCCACGCCGCTAGCCCTTTTCTTCTCTCTATAGCAAGTGTTGAGATTTTACCATGTAGAAAAGATCACATATCTTTAAAGAGCGGTAGCTGGTGTTGGATCCCTATGGCTCTGGTAATTCACAATACGAAAGGAGGGATCCGCATACAGACTTCAATTAGGAACAGTGCACATTTATTGTCCCATCATACACCGGCGAGCGTTTTGGGGCCTGTCCAGTCCCCTTTGTCAAGGCTAGAACAGAAAAAACATAACTTGTTTGATGTTTGTCTGTCCTTGCCGTGACAAAGGGGACCGGGTAGGGAAGCAGGAAATTTGGGCGCATGAGGCAGGTGGACAAAAAGGGCGCTGCCACTCACTCCCATAATAAATATCGTTTAATGGGCGCCCAACAGGAAAAAAGGGCGCCGGAGAAAAATAACATTTTAAAAGCGGCGCCCGGAAACTTTTACTGTTTTATAACTGCTTCTCATGATTACACATTATTTAATGATTTATAATTTTTTAAACATTATTTTTAAACGAAAAACAGTACAATATTTTTTTAAAACATTATTTTTAAACAAAGAACCGTACAATTTTTTTTAAAACATTATTTTTAAACGAAAAATCGCACAATATTTTTTTAAAACGTTATTAATGCTTATCACAGGGGGGTCTTAGGTTTAGGCATCACCAGGAGGGTCTTAGGTTTAGGCACCACCAGGGGGGTCTTAGGTTTAGGCACCACCAGGGTGGTCTAAGGTTTAGGCACCACCAGGGGGGTCTTAGGTTTAGGCACCACCAGGGGGGTCTAGGGGTTAGGGATAGGTACAGGGAGGGTTCTGTGTGAGAGTAGGGTTAGGTATAGCTTTAGTAACATTCTTATTAATGTTTTATAAAACGTTATTATAAATTTCACTTTTTAAACAGGGAAGATTAACGTTTTTACAATTGCCGATTTCATACACATTATTTAATGATTTACAACTTTATAAAACATTATTTTTAAACGAAATATAGCACAATTTTTTTAAACGTTATTCATGCTTATCGTTTAAAACCCTGCGCCCTTTTTTCCCGGCGCCCTTTTTTAACGTACGCACCGGGTAGGTGGTCAGATATCTTTTTTTTGTCTTTTTCATGCATGATGGAACAATAAATTCACTGTTCCTAATTGAAGTCTGTGTGTAGATTCCTCCTTTCATATTTTGAATTTCACCACACCCTTAATTTTTATTAAAAATATAACTTTTTCACAATAAAGGTTGTAGCTCTACCTTATTAGGCTACACATTTCATAGGTGCTGGTTTTCAGTTTTTGTTTTCGGATCGCCCATTTGTTCTCAAGTTGGGAAATAATAACTGGTGGGAGCAAACCTACATGAGGAATAACATCTGAAGGGGTTAAGGCTGGGTATTGGAAACTAAACATGTCTTTTTTTTTTCTTCTTAACATTTTTAGTAACAAATGGTGGTCAAAGTATCTTTTATTTTGGATGTGAAAAAAAATTGTGTAAGGGTCGGTCCACACTAGACCTGGTTGCAGAACGCAGAACACGGTCCGGGCTCCGGTTTTCAGAAACCAGAACACAGATCCATGCTGCCCTTTTACAGCATGCATTTCTGATCCGTTTGCATTTTTTGCCAAAAAACAAAATGGATGCCTGAGGGGGTAGCAGCCAGGACAGGGGGTAGCGGGTACAGTAGTGGGGAGGGGGGTTGCCCCCTCTCACCTGGGTCCCCTGTCTCCGCTCCCCCTCCAGCTATGTGCGGCAAAAGTAAAGAGTGAGCGAGAGGGGAAACAATTACCTTTCTTCCTCTGCTCGCTGTGACTTCCTGCAATGCCACCCTCTAATGGGCGACATTGCTGGAAGTCACACGGCAAGCAGAGGAAGAAAGGTAATTACTTACCCTCTTGCTCGCTCTTTTTATTTTTGCCGCACATAGCTGGATGGGGAGCGGAGACAGGGGACCCAGCTGAGGGAGGGGCTGACCCCTCTCCCCACCGCTGTTCCCGCTATCCCCCCTGTCCTGGCTGCTACCCCCTCAGGCTACCTGGGGTACATTTGGGGTGACGTGAAGGGGAGGAGCAGGCAGTAGACAATGCAGATCTCTCTCCCTTTCTGTGTGCAAGAATAGCCTGTGTAGAGGGAGATCCATTTTTGCATTGCCCTTCACTACCCCTCTGAGTATCTGGGAACGATCAGGGTCCATGAAAACCCTGTAAATCTGGACCCTGCATTCAGTTTTTCAGCATGGATCCCAGAGATCGCCCGCGGATCTGTTTTTGAACAGGGTAGCATATCTCTATAGTAAAATAGTTTGGACACTAAACTGGCCTGCCTGCATGTCAAACCTTTCATCCAATGCCATTGAAAACATTTATGGTGTTATGAAACTAAAAAACATGACAAAGGGGATGCAGAGAAGGGTGTTACACTAGGCATTACCAGATATGATTAGAGCATGTACAAGCATTTTACTAGCCTCCTCTGAAAAAAAAGGGATACATTCTGTAGATATTTTTCAGATGGAAGTAGCAGGAGGTTCTCAGTAGTGTTGGGCGAACAGTGTTCGCCACTGTTCGGGTTCTGCAGAGCATCACCCTGTTCGGGTGATGTTCGAGTTCGGCCGAACACCATCAGGTGTTTGGCCAAACCGTTCGGCCACATGGCCGAACTAAGAGCGCATGGCCGAACGTTCCCCGAACGTTCGGCTAGCGCTGTGATTGGCCGAACGGGTCACGTGGTTCGGACCCGAACGCGCTCTGATTGGCCGAACGGTCACGTGGTTCGGGTAAATAAATACCCGAACCACGTCATATCTCCGCCATTTGTCTGTGGGTTTAGCTTTGGGTAGGCAGGCAGGGTAGTTCGCTCTCCAGCCACGCTAGCCAGGGTCCCCCCCAGTCATTGTGTGTCGCTGCTGGGAACAGTAGTACACTGCTCGCTCAGCCACACTATATATAGCATTGTGTTTACTGCCACTCTGTGTACACCGCTCAGCCAGACTATATAGCATTGTGTGTACTGCCACTGTGTACCTCGCTCAGCCACGCTATATATAGCATTGTGTTTACTGCCACTCTGTGTACACCGCTCAGCCAGACTATATAGCATTGTGTGTACTGCCACTCTGTGTACACGGCTCAGCCAGACTATATAGCATTGTGTGTACTGCCACTCTGTGTACACCGCTCAGCCAGACTATATAGCATTGTGTGTACTGCCACTCTGTGTACACCGCTCAGCCAGACTATATAGCATTGTGTGTACTGCCACTCTGTGTACACCGCTCAGCCAAACTATATAGCATTGTGTGTACTGCCACTCTGTGTACACGGCTCAGCCAGACTATATAGCATTGTGTGTACTGCCACTCTGTGTACACCGCTCAGCCAGACTATATAGCATTGTTTACTGCCACTCTGTGTACACCGCTCAGCCAGACTATATAGCATTGTGTGTACTGCCACTCTGTGTACACCGCTCAGCCAGACTATATAGCATTGTTTACTGCCACTCTGTGTACAACGCTCAGCCACACTATATAGCATTGTTTACTGCCACTCTGTGTACACCGCTCAGCCAGACTATATAGCATTGTTTACTGCCACTCTGTGTACACCGCTCAGCCACACTATATAGCATTGTTTACTGCCACTCTGTGTACACGGCTCAGCCACACTATATAGCATTGTGTGTACTGCCACTCTGTGTACACGGCTCAGCCAGACTATATAGCATTGTGTGTACTGCCACTCTGTGTACACTGCTCAGCCAGACTATATAGCATTGTTTACTGCCACTCTGTGTACACGGCTCCGCCAGACTATATAGCATTGTTTACTGCCACTCTGTGTACACCGCTCAGCCAGACTATATAGCATTGTGTGTACTGCCACTCTGTGTACACCGCTCAGCCAGACTATATAGCATTGCGTACTCTGCCAGTCAGTGTGTATATTGCTGGGATCAGTAATACTCCACTCACCGCCAACCACTATATGAGCTCACCATGAGTTCCTCAGAGACCTCCGCTGTGAGCAGCACTCCCAACAACAGCAACAGCCAACGCCCCACGCAAGCTATAACATCCACCCCAGCAGCCAGTGGTCAGCAGCAGCCCTCCCCGGAGGAGAACGTTGTGTCCATCGGTCTGTAGCCAGAGCGATTAATGAGGGCTGCCATTGAGGAGATGATGGGGCCTAATGTGGAGGAGGAGGTCGGGCTCAGGCCAGCATCCAAAGTTAATGTTGAGGACGATGAGGGGTCTGTGTCTGGGGATGTTGGGGTGGCAGAGGTGGTGGGTGGGTCAGACTCAGGAGAAGAGTTGTATGATGAGGATGATGATCGGGACCATCTGTATGTGCCTCAGAGTCCGACCCCGGAAAACATGTTGTATCGTGTGTTTAGGTACTAAAATCTGCGTTCCCACTTCCCAGTACTGCCCGCAGTGCCCGGGTCCACGGATCCATATAATTTTTTGGGCAGCACTATCAAACTGTGGTACTATGAGTGAGTTGCCATGGTCCTTCTGTGCTGCCTGTCACACTCACCGTCTGTCTGCAGATGGATTGTTCAACACAGCTACGCCATCTGACATGTAGTCCTGGACCTTGACCATCTTCTCCAGGCGATTGGTGTTGGAGGACGTGAAACTGCCCGATTGCTGTTCTGTGGGCTGCTGCATGGGTGTCAGAAAATGTTCCCACTCCAAGGACACTGCCAATACCATTCCCTTTTCGGCACTAGCAGCAGCTTGTGTTCTTTGCTGCCCTCCTGGTCCTCCTGGGTTTGCTGAAGTCAGTCTGTCGGCGTACAACTGGCTAGAGAAGGAGGAGGATGTCAATCTCCTCTCTAAAGTCTCCATCCTCAAGGGCCTGCTGGAATTGTTCCATGTTTGACCTGTCTGACACTTTCTTCAATCAGTTTTTTAACATTGTGTTTGTATAAACTGGGTATAAACCCAGTAATTGGTGTTGTCCAGATTCCAGAATAATGAATAATAATGATGAATAGTGAATAATGCGCGGGCCGCGTTCAATGCAGTCTAGCATGAATTGAGCCATGTGTGCCAGAGAGTCCTGCCAGACTCCTCTGTCTTCATGTTCTTGTGAGCGTTGTGATTGTTGTGATGCACCATATTCGTCACCAGCATCACTTTCTTCCTCTTCTGCTGTCCATTCCCGCTAAATTGGGGAAGTCCAACGTGCACCGCTCTGTCCCTCGGCAGTGGGGGCATCCAATTCCTGCTCCAACTCCAGCTGTTCCTCGTCCTGTTCTTTGTCATAGCTGGGACCAGCGTTTCCTGAGGCAGGTTGCCTGATGTTGGTATCATCACGCTGATCGTTTTCATCTTCAGAATCCCCCACTTGCATCATGCCAGCGGTTTCCATCTTCAACATTGATTTCTTCAGTAAACACAGCAGTGGTATTGTAATGCTAACTGTAGAGTTGTCACTGCTCAGTCACGCAACGTGGATTGCTCAAAATTTTGGAGGACTTGGCAGAGATCCAACATGGTGGCCCAATCAGATCCACAGAAGCTTGGTAGCTAGCTGCTGGAATGCGCCTCGGCACTGCGCAAAAGCGTGCTAGCATGTGCAGCGTAGAATTCCAGCGCGTAGGGAGGGACATCACCCAGCGAGCGATGGTGCGCTAGATTGAAGCGCTCCTGCATCTCTTGGTGAGTCCTTCAGAAGCGGTACTGGACTTTTAACAATGTTTGTTTTTTTTTCCTTCAACAGAAGATCTGCCACGTTGGAGTGAGGAGGACGCCGCCGACCCCGACACCAAGCTGAACCCCGGTGAACTCCAAGCAGAGGATCTTCAGGAACCCTCAAGGCTTCGAGCAAGCTGAGGAGGATCAGCGGTCCCGACGAGACCTCTCCTCATATGCGACTGAGTGCAGTGGAGCTCCCCAGAACAACCTCTCAGTTGTCACTTTGTCACTGGTCACTTTGTCACTTTGTCACTTTGTCATTTTGTCACTTTGTCACTTGTCACTTTGTCACTTGTCACTTTGTCACTTGTCACTTGTCACTTTGTCACTTGTCACTTTGTCATTTTGTCACTTTGTCACTTGTCACTTGTCACTTTGTCACTTGTCACTGGTCACTTTGTCACTTTTCACTTTGTCACTTGTCACTTGGTCACTTGTCACTTGGTCACTTGGTCACTTGTCCAGATGATCTCGGTACACCTCCTGCGATTCAAATTCCTGCACACATTGCTCTGGGATTTGGGTGTGATGAATGATGCATCTAACTGGCCACCGGAGGCAATTAAGGCCTTCAAAACATTAAAAGCAGCTTTCTGTTCCGCCCCCATTTTGCGTCATGTTGAGTTGTTGACGTCATGTTCATCCTCGGCCTCGCCTTGCATTTCAGTGCGAGGTGCATTTTCCACAGAAAAAGGTTGTGAATCCGGGCACAACATTTGTGGCTGTTCCATTGACCTTTCACAGGTAGAAGATTGTGGGGGTGGGAATAGCTCCTCCGAATAGCCCATTGTGTCCTGAAAACTACTCATTGCATTGCTTTGCGCACACATTTTTTTGTCCTCATGCAAGGCCTGAGTTGCACCTGAAAGCGTGGCCTTCTCCTCCTGCACCTCCTCCTGTTCCATCACGTCTGCTGCTGCTGGGTTAGCGTTGACGCCCGGTCCCTGTTTATTGAACCTCTTATCTTTATTACATTTATGACTGCATGGCGGTAAAAAGCATGCTATCCGCACGCTTCTTGTCCTCATGCAAGGCCTGGGTTGTTGTGTCTCAAAAAGCATGGCCTTCTCCTCCTGTGCCTGCTCCTGTTCCATCACGTGTGCTGCTGCTGCTGGGTTAGCGTTACCGGTCCCTTTTCCTGGAACCTCTTCTCTGTATTACATTTATGACTGCATGGCGACAAAAAGCATGTTACCTGTGCAAAGAAACATGACATTTTCCACATTTAAAAGACAGTTTTTCCTTTGAAACTTTACAATCAATTTTCTCAAAAACTAAAAGCTCTTTTTCAAATATTTTTTTTCCTCTTGTACCCACTCCCAAGGTGCACATACCCTGCAAATTTGGGGTATGTAGCATGTAAGGAAGCTTTACAAAGCACGAAAGTTCGGGTCCCCATTGACTTTCATTATGTTCGGAGTTCGGCGCGAACACCCGAACATCGCGGCGATGTTCGGCGAACGTTCGCGAACCCGAACATCTAGGTGTTCGCCCAACACTAGTTCTCAGTGTGTTGATATGTGGTTTAAATGAGAAAGATCAGAGCCCAGAGGTATCCCCAGAAGCAAGCTTTAGAAGTTTAGGTTATTGGTTTGTTTTCTACATTTAAAGTTACTATAGGCCAGGGAGCACAGGGAGAAGGTAGAACTCTCACAATCTCCATTTTGCTCATGTTAAGTTTGAGAAAACAGGATGCAATGATCATAGAGACAGAGGGTAGACAGGGACACAATATAAAAGTGTAGTGGTCAGGGGCTGAGAAATAGATTTGGGTGTCATCAGCATAGAGATGATGATACGAGGGTAAATGAAGAAGGGCAGAGGTCCAAGAACAGAGCCTTGTGGTACACCAAAAGACAGCGGACGAAGAAACGAGTTAGTATTTGAGTAAGAGACAGTGAAAGAAAACGCCGAAAATATGTACGTAGTCGATCCCACTGAAACACACAAATCAGAGTGGCTCGTCACCCAGGATCAATACCAAAAATTGATATTAAGCAAGGCAAACCAAAAGAGATTCTTTATAATACAGGCGGTTTTTGACCAGGGTGATCAGACGGGACATCTTCTGGCCACCATTGTACGCGCCCAACAGGGCTCTAATTTTATTTATTCTTAAAAATCCTAGCGGGGAGATGATCTGTCAACCTGATGAGATAATACACGAATTAAAAAGATATTATGCTAATTTATATCTATCCAGGGCAACGTGCACTGATTCCGAGAGACCCAGTTTTATTGAAGCAATCCCTCTGGCCAGGTTGAGCGAGGAAGACAGACAATTATTGGAGGCACCCTTGACACTAGACGAACTAGAAATCGCTATGACATCTATGGCAAATAACAAAGCTCCGGGTACTGATGGACTTCCCTCTGAAGTCTATAAACATTATTCGGAAATTGTATTGCCAAATCTTTTAAAGATGGCAACTAGGGCTCAGGAAAATGGATGTTTGCATTCTTCATTGGATATGGCAACCATTGTTCTTATCCCAAAAGCAGGCAAGGACCCTTTATTGGCAGAATCTTATCGTCCAATTTCCTTGTTGAATGCGGATGTTAAATTGATAGCCAAAGCGCTCGCTAATAGACTTTCTAAAGTGATTACATCAATAATTTCCCCTGACCGAACAGGCTTTATGCCCCAAAAACTACTGCTAATAACATCCGTAGATTATACTTAAACTTACAAGTGCAGACAGATAATGAGGGTAATAGAGCAATCTTGTCCTTAGATATTGATAAGGCATTCGATAGCGCGGAGTGGGATTATCTTTATGGGGTTCTGGAACATATGGGGTTTGGGCCATATTTCATTGGATGGGTTAAAACACTATATCAGTCTCCTTCAGCAGTTATTAGGGCCAATGGCTCAGTATCATCCTTGTTCAGGCTTCAGAGGGGTACAAGACAGGGGTGTCCTTTATCCCCATTGTTGTTTGCTATAGCAATAGAACTCTTGGCAGAATGTGTTAGGGGTTCCCCAAATTGTAACGATCGGTGTCAGCACACAGAGAGAATCTGATTATTGGTGATCTGCAGAATCACCAAGAATACAGATGTATACCTGATTATTGATGATCTGCAGAATCACCAATAATACAAGTATGACTAACCTCTAGACACCTGATAAAGTGTAAGTGTTTTGGTGCAACAGTCGGCTGTCTCCCGTGGGGCGGGAGACGCAGATAACAATGAGCATGGACCACCTGGGGAATAGGTGGCCCTTGGCTGTGTGAGGACTATCTCCTAGGCAAGGGGACAGAGATCACCTGAGAGCCAGTGTTTCCCTGCAATACCGGGAATCAGACTATACTGCAGCCAAAGGACTCTAAGGGGTAGAGCCCTTGGCTGTACTGCAGAGAGGCCTCTCTGAGGAGCAGGAGGTCCTTGCAGCTAACTGACACTAGGTGGAATAGTGTCACAGGTAGTACAGACAGGCTGAACACTCAAGGGATGAGTGACAGCCCGAGGGGTCGGGTAGGCCAGGTCGGCAACACCCGAGCAAATGGTAATAACAGATATAAATCACAATCCTAGTCTGGGGTGTGAGGTCTTGACACCCAGGAACTAGTCTAGAGAATAACACAGTAATAGCACAGTGTTCCTAAGCTTGGGTGTGAGGTCCGTGGTCACAACACCCTGGAACTGGTCTAAAGTATAACACAGCTGTTAAGCTTGGAGGTGTATTCTCCACAGTCAGCAGGCAACACATAAGCTGACGTGAAGGAGGTACACACACCAGCACAAGGAATCAGGATATCCCCAGTTTAGTGGAGGAGAGGACTGACTCCAATAGGAGATTGTGGTGCACAGAGCCGGTGCAGATCCGAACAGCCACAAACAACACTTTCGTGATAACGTCTCAGCGCAAAGTAGCGCTGAGCGCATAAACCAGGACTGAGGAGATCAGGACAGGTAGACAGAATGAACGCTTGCTTAACTAGCCACTACTTAGTGACAGCAAGCGTCCACAACAAGACAGACCGAAATGAGGTAGCCAATGCGTATGCAGCGATGGCGTGCCTCACAAAGACAGGACAGGATAGTCAGGAAATAGCAGGATCAAGATAGATGAACGTAACACAGATAAATATACAATAAGTATGATTTCCTAGCGTATTACAATTACAGCTATCAATGAAACTATTTGTAACGTCTGACTAACATATGTATATATCGGCAATGAACCGATATATGACATAAGCAGGAACACTGACTAGGACTGGAACAATACAGGGAACAGGACTCAGAAGGATTCGCTATCTCTTCGCAGAGATGAACGCAATCCACAAACGAAAAGGACAGGATTCAGAAGGATTCGTTATCTCCTCGCGGAGATGAACACAATCCACAAACAGGACCAGGAACAGGATAACTAGCTCAGCACGGGGGATCACGATACGCGCAACCACCAAAGCGTGCTGGAACGCTGACTAACGGAACACAGGATATAAACAGTTCGTGTACGTATATATCAGCGACACTGATGTATCAACGTAACACGAATACAAGGAAAATAACAAAATGTGCAAGTATGCGTATATATTGGCGACAAACCAATATATGACACAAGACAAGCAGAGTAACAATTTCTAGAACAAGAGCAGAACTAGGAGGACTCGCTGACCCCTTCGCAGGAGTCAGCGCAGTCCACACGGACTAGGAACGAGGTGGGGCACGAGCAGAGTAACAGACAGAATCGGAGACTATGGTAGCCCATGAGGCATTGCAGGAAGCAGTTCTTTATACTGAGGTCATCCAATGGGAGCAGACCTGCAGATTCCCACACAAGTGAATGGTAATTAATCACAGGCTGATAGCAGGAAAAGGCAGACAATGATATGCAGCCTGCAGGAAAGGGATTGCCCCTCCATTGCAGCAGACAATGTTTGTTTACACAAAAGCATATTAAACTGTCATTAACTTCAGAGCGACTGCAGATGGAATCAGCAACTAGTTTAAGTGCAAACCAAACAATGCAAGCAAATGCATGTAATGACATCAGAACTGCTTGGGTTGCAATACCACTGCAGTCAGCAGTAAACGCTGCAGAAGCGATCATAACAGTACCCCCCCCCCCTTAAACGCGGCCTCTGGACGCCTATAAAAACTGACATATTTCTCCTGAACCACCCAAACCAAAAAATCAGAAGTGGAAAATCCAGCAAACTGATCTGACTGAAAATTCATGAAGTTCGGATCAGCCCGACAAAACCGAATTCCTGAATCAGTCTCACCAAAACTAGACCAATTGGAACCAGAAACTACCGAACCATGCCCTTCAGCACTACAAGCCTCAGTGTGATACCCATCAGAACCACGACTTCCAGAAAAAAAACCCAAGAAACTCTCTGAGCGATACCCACCGCCTTCCAGGGACTGTCCAAAAACGCCAAAGCCTTTGCAATGCCCACCGGAACTGTCCTTACCAACACAAAACCCACTGTTGAACCAGTCCAAGGTACCAGGACAAGTTTCCTCAGAGATCTCCCAGAACACTTGGAAGCTCCAAAGAGATCCCCACAGGTCAGAACGCCCCTTAGGCTCACATGGAGAACTATCAAGAACCCCTATGGAACCCAGGGCAACTCCAGAGTCAGGGTCACAAGGACAAACATCAAGATCAGGGCCTTTAGGGACCAGAACCATCTCCGGGCATGCAGGCCAACCGGCAACATCAGAACATGTCTCCACTAGGGAAGCACGTGAGCACGCTAACACAGACACATCTGGGCACTCTGGCATACGAAGCACATCTGGGCACACCGGCACAAGAGAAACCTCTGGGCATGTCAAGGAACTGCGAACCTCAAAGTCAGTCAAGACAGGACCGAAACCAGAACTGGGCAAAAAAAATTCATCATGACTAGACTTCACAGTTACTGGATTCTCACTAAAAACTGCAGGATCAGACTTAGATGTCGCTGATTCCAGCAAGGTTATTAACAAATCATGTTCAGGGGCATTTACAAGACAGGGCAAATCCTCTGATGTATGCACTGAACTAGACAGGGTTCCCATAGCTTCTTCTGGACTAGACAGAGACTCATCAAATACACTGGATTGGAGCTCATGAAGGGCTGCAAAACACGTCAATATTGCAGCAATCCCCACTGAACTAGGCAAAACTGAGAAACTCACTGGACAGGAAGGGGGCTCTGGAACTACTGCCACACCGGGCAGAAAACCAGAATTTTCCAGGATACAGGGCTGGGTTTCAGAAACACTCATTAACCCGGACTGAAATTCTGAGATTTCTATTATTTTTTCCAGCGAGTCAGAATTATCCATGTTACAGGGCAATACTTCTGAAACATTCAGAGGACAGGGCTGAAGTTCCCTGACTACTGTGAGATCAGAGAGGGACTCAACATCTTTAGCTAAATCAGACTGTGTACAGGGCAAGGTATCAAAAACGCTTGCTGACAAAGACAATGTTTCAATAGTTTCTGCTTCACTGGGCAGAAATTCATCATGTTTTATTAGAGCAGACTGTAATTCCAAAACAGCTGCTAAACAAGTGAATACTACTGCAACACCCACTGAAGTAAGCAGTGCCTCAGACTCCTCTACTAGAGGATCTGAAGTATCCAAAGTACTGGGTGAAGCATAAGACTCTGCGACCACAGCTTCACTGGACAGGATCACTGAACAGGCCATATCGCAGGGCAAAACCATGGAAGCACCTGCTGGACAGCCTAATGATTCTGTGACCTGAGCTTCATTGGGAAGATCTACTGCACAATTCATGGTACAGGGCAAATTTACTGGAACATTTTCTGAACAAGGTAATAATTCTACGATTTCAGGTTCACATAGCAGAAGCTCTGAGCTATTCACGAAACTAGAGCGAGGTGTAGAGACAGGAAGATCAAGACACAAAGTTTGTGCATCTGAAGCACTATTCAATTGGAAAATTGGAAAATTCAGATGCTGGGGTTCTGAGGTTTCTAGACAGGATTGCTGGGACTCAGAAACTAATGTAGTGCATCTATTGGCATCTGCTGGATCAGACAGGAGTTGAACTTTATTAACACAGGTAAATTCTACAGAAGTGTTTGCAGAGGCAGGCAAAGATTTTCTAATGTCTGTTTCACTGAACAAAGACTCATGAGTACTGGCTAGGCTGGACTCAGAAGTCAGCAGGACCTCTGGGTCCTCTGCTGAGAAATTTGTGCAGGGCAAGGTTAAGGAAGTATTAGTAATTTCTGTCTTACTGGGAAGTAACACTGAGTTATCCATGGTACAGGGTGGAATTACAGGAACTCCAATTTCACACAAAAGGAGCTCTGAATCACTCGCTGAATCAGCCAAAGGTGCTGAAGCAGGCGAGTCATCAGCAACTGAGGAAGTGGAACAATCTCCAATTGACAGTGTGTCTTCCCTGGTATCAACTGATTGAATCGCATAAAAATCGTCCAAAATCATTCTCCACACATCGATCAATGGAGCCACAAAGTCATACCCACACACACCAGTCTTTATTAGGTTATAAGCCGACTTAATGCATGCATTCAATACTAATTCACTTTTTGCACTGTAAAACTGACAAAATGAACTTGCATCTTTCTTCCATTCATAGACCAGGGCTTCCATCTCTCCTTTCTCAAATGGAGGATCCCATGCATATTTAACAGCTGAGCATTCAGGTTGATCACAGTTTGCAAATGTGTTTGTGGCAGAAACATACATTGGGTTATTTAGCAGGCGATTGGCCGATTTCTTATTCCTAAGGATCTCCAATACCTGTAGCAAGTGTTGAACTGTAGTGTATGCAAATTTCCCTTGCTGCACGAATAAATTGATCTGTTCAATACTCTGTAATATATCTTCATAATCATATTCAGATAATTCATTTAAACAAGAACTTTTATTTTCCCTGGCTAGCAATGAAAGTTCATTAGTAGTTTCATAGGTCCATTTGACTCCCCTGAATGGTGACTGAATTTCATTATCTGCTAATGGCGGAGTCTCATTACAGATCTGATGCGCAGTCGCTAAGGGCAACGACTCCGCTGATTGTAACGCTTTTCTTTTGGAGCGTTTACGTTTGGCTTTAGACCCTGCTGCCTTAGGTGATTTATTCAAAGCAGAAGAAAAGTTATCAGAACAATTATCTGCTTGCTGATTATTTTTGTAGGCAGTAGAAGGAGCAGCTGATTGACAAGCTGCCAGGAGCTTATCAAAAGGGCTAGGCAAATCGGTTTTGCGCAGCCAGTTATGGATCACAAACGCTAGAAATTCCAGCGGTCTTTCTTTCAAATTCGTATGATCCAAGACATCGTACGCCACACTGGAACAAATTTCCCTTAAACAAAACATAAATTAGCTGGGGGGCCCACGTTGAGACAGGAGTAGCCTGGAGCTCAGGATTGGCCAGGAACCTGGTACATTCAGAAAAAAACTCATTTTCTGTTTTAGAATTAAGTTTCTCAAATTTCTTAAAGGAACAGGAACCATAACAAACAGTGTCATTTTTGCTGGAAACCCCCCCCACAATGGGGATTGGTTCTGGGGCTACCATAATGTTAAGCTTGGAGGTGTATTCTCCACAGTCAGCAGGCAACACATAAGCTGACGTGAAGGAGGTACACACACCAGCACAAGGAATCAGGATATCCCCAGTTTAGTGGAGGAGAGGACTGACTCCAATAGGAGATTGTGGTGCACAGAGCCGGTGCAGATCCGAACAGCCACAAACAACACTTTCGTGATAACGTCTCAGCGCAAAGTAGCGCTGAGCGCATAAACCAGGACTGAGGAGATCAGGACAGGTAGACAGAATGAACGCTTGCTTAACTAGCCACTACTTAGTGACAGCAAGCGTCCACAACAAGACAGACTGAAATGAGGTAGCCAATGCGTATGCATCGATGGCGTGCCTCACAAAGACAGGACAGGATAGTCAGGAAATAGCAGGATCAAGATAGATGAACGTAACACAGATAAATATACAATAAGTATGATTTCCTAGCGTATTACAATTACAGCTATCAATGAAACTATTTGTAACGTCTGACTAACATATGTATATATCGGCAATGAACCGATATATGACATAAGCAGGGACACTGACTAGGACTGGAACAATACAGGGAACAGGACTCAGAAGGATTCGCTATCTTTTCGCAGAGATGAACGCAATCCACAAACGGTAACAGGACAGGATTTAGAAGGATTCGTTATCTCCTCGCGGAGATGAACGCAATCCACAAACAGGACCAGGAACAGGATAACTAGCTCAGCACGGGGGATCACGATACGCGCAACCACCAAAGCGTGCTGGAACGCTGACTAACGGAACACAGGATATAAACAGTTCGTGTACGTATATATCAGCGACACTGATGTATCAACGTAACACGAATACAAGGAAAATAACAAAATGTGCAAGTATGCGTATATATTGGCGACGAACCAATATATGACACAAGACAAGCAGAGTAACAACTTCTAGAACAAGAGCAGAACTAGGAGGACTCGCTGACCCCTTCGCAGGAGTCAGCGCAGTCCACACAGACTAGGAACGAGGTGGGGCACGAGCAGAGTAACAGACAGAATCGGAGACTATGGTAGCCCATGAGGCATTGCAGGAAGCAGTTCTTTATACTGAGGTCATCCAATGGGAGCAGACCTGCAGATTCCCACACAAGTGAATGGTAATTAATCACAGGCTGATAGCAGGAAAAGGCAGACAATGATATGCAGCCTGCAGGAAAGGGATTGCCCCTCCATTGCAGCAGACAATGTTTGTTTACACAAAAGCATATTAAACTGTCATTAACTTCAGAGCGACTGCAGATGGAATCAGCAACTAGTTTAAGTGCAAACCAAACTATGCAAGCAAATGCATGTAATGACATCAGAACTGCTTGGGTTGCAATACCACTGCAGTCAGCAGTAAACGCTGCAGAAGCGATCATAACAACAGCAATGACACAGTATCCCTAAGCAAGGGTGTGAGGTCCGTGGTCACAACACCCTGGAACTGGTCTAAAGTAATACAAACGTAATCTGGCTAAGTGTGAATTCCCAGGTCCTCCTGGTTCTAACACACTGTGGGATCTGACTGGTCTGAGTGCTCACACGTTAGTATTCGCAACGGCAGACAACCAGAAACTGACAAGCAAGATCTATATATACTTGCAGTGCTCTTCAGCCAATCCAGAGTCCAGCTGGGATCAGCTGATCGGCCTGATCAGCTGATTCCTCTTCTGCTGGTATAAATGTCCTGTCGCCTGGCGCGCGCACGCATAGCTATCCATCTGTGTGCACTATTAGGTCCAGCCAAGCCAGACGCGTGTCGCTGCGCAGAAACCACCGGTCTGAACACGGAGATAGCCGCCCCGTCACTAGACCACGCGACGGCATCTCCGCTGTTCATTACACAAATATTACTGGGTTTAAATATGGCAATATTAAGGAAAAAATTTCAATTTACGCGGATGATACCTTATTATACTGGGCAGACATGCAATCATCACTTGTTACAGCTATTAACCTACTAAATTCGTTTAGAAGGTTCTCGGGACTATCTGTGAACAAATCTTGTTTACTGCCATTGGATTCTTTTGTAACACCCCAAATTGTCACAAAAATTTCCCTAAAAGTAGTGGATTCCTTCAAGTATTTGGGAATAATTATCTCAAGAGATCTTTCCCAGTTCGAACAATTAAACATTGCTCCATTGTTGGATAGGTCTAGGTCCAGAATCAAGGCTTGGCTCAAACTTCCTCTATCAACCGTGGCCAGAGTGAATGTAATAAAAATGGGGCTCATGCCTCAAATCTTATATTTTCTACACAACTCCCCTATTTGGCTGCCTAAAAATGTATTTAAAGTCTTCGATAAAATGTTTAGGGATTTGATTTGGAATAAAAAACAGCCCAGGATTAAAATGGAATTGTTGCAGTGCCCTAAAGATGAGGGAGGGCTGGCAGTCCCTAATTCATGGTTATATTTTCTAGCAGCGCAATTGCAACATCTCGGTGGGTGGGAGCAGAGTGAATTGCAGGAATCAAGCAGGGTCTGTCATGTTGCTGCTTGTTTGAATCCCTGCTGGTGACATCACTAGTGAACTTTCCTATGAACTTCCACTGTCAACCAGCAGATGTCTCCCTATTCTCTGCCTTCTGTCGTTGTACTTCGAATTCCCTGGCTCTTGATCCTGGCTTGTACGATTTTTCTCCCGTGTGCTGATTCTGTTGAGACGTGTCTGTATATATTGTATTATTGTATATATATATATATATTGTGATCCAGATTCCTGTGTGCTGCTATTGTGTGTGTATATATATTGTGTGACCTGTGCTTTTGCATATTCTTTGTATATATTAGTTAGTTAGTCAGGGTGATATCGGCTCACATTGTACGTTTGCATGCATCCAGATTGTATGTATATGTGCATTGTACGATTGCATGCATCCAGATTGTATGTATATGTGCATTTTTGTAAATAAACACATTCTCACTTCTAAATTCAACCTGTGCAGATTTCAGTATTTCATATATGTGATTGCATGCTCTTGCATTGTCCTGATAAGAATCTGCATGTGCCGATCGGTACATGCAGATCCTTACATAATGATCTAGCCTTACCCAAATATTTCAATCACATAAGTACTGAGGGCTCTTGTCTGCAAAAATGAGTTTGAGGGCTGGTGCACACCGAGCGGCTTTTTGGGCGTTTTCAGATCCGCTTGCGGCTGCGGATCTGCTTGGTCAATGTATCTCAATGGGGTGGTGCACACCAGAGCGGCAGGCGTTTTGCAGAAACGAAAAATGCCTGGGTGAGGCATTTTTTGGATTTCGGATGCGTTTCTGCCTCAATGTTAAGTATAGGAAAAACGCAAACCGCTCTGAAAAACGGCACTTCAGAGCGGTTTTGCAGGCGTTTTTGTTACAGAAGCTGTTCAGTAACAGCTTTACTGTAACAATATATGAAATCTACTATACTGAAAACCGCAGCAGCAATCCACAAAACGCTAGCAAAACGCCATAGAAAAATAAAAAAAAGCGTTTAAAAATCTGCTAGCATTTTGCGGATCTGCTAGCGGGTTTTGGTGTGCACCAGCCCTGAATTTGGATTTTGATGATGTGTACTACTATACCCTGCTTGCTGAAGATAGCAAAAGTTATTGCTTCCTGTATTTTGCAGCTTACTCCAGAAAGCACCTCCAGCAATTAATTGATTTAGTGCAAGAATATGTAGAACAGGAAATTTTGTCTGCAGAGGATGTGCAGGACCTCTTGCAGGTTCTTAATTGGTTGTTAAAGAGAAAATTATCCAAGGATGACTTTCTTGATCCACCATTTAGCCCTGCTGATATTACCGTTTTGATTTCTATTTTGAAAAATGACAGGGAATCTTTCTTTGAGTTCTACTCCAAGAAAGACAAAAATATTATGCAAGCTTGCGTTCAATCCCCTCAATCATTAATTGATTTAAGAGTATGCAAATTTGAAAAAACCTCATTGTTAATGTCTGCTTGGCAGGAGACGTTAATTTCCTACTGCAAACCTTGTTCTGTGACAACAAAGATCCAAACTGGTTCTTTATTTGTTAGAAACCAGTCCAGTCTTGATTCTGTCCCTGTTGCAGTCCAGCCTAGCCCAATTAAAAAGCAAGCTGATTTTCAGTATGTACAGAACCAATCCCGTTTAGAGCCTGTTTATTATGCAGATGATATTAACGATCTATTTGATTATTTAAAGAAAGATAGGAAAAGGTTCTTAAACCACTACTCTAAAATGGAACGTTCACGTCTGGCTAAATATGTGCATACTGTGAAAAATATGAGTGATTACAGACTGTGCCAGCAAGAAGCTGCTTCTGCTCTGATCCAAGTTTGGAATGAAATCTTGTTGGTTGATTCAAGTGCAGATGCATGCATGCATATGATTGAGGAAACTAATGAGTGGAAAGATTGCAACAATCGAGTCTGTTCTGATTTTACTGCAGAAGAGATCAATGCTTATTATGGCTATTTGAAGAATGATAGGGAAGAGTTTATGTCATTGTATTCGCAACAAAATGAGGAGTTTATTCGGAATTGTATGTGTGGAGTGAAATCTCTGATGGTCAATGGCCTATGTGAGTATGAACCTGCTGCAGCTTTGTTGGAAGTGTGGCAAAATCTTCTATATTCTAATGCTACGTACACACATGCGACAACGATCGTTCGTTGTTAACGACGAACGATCTTTTAATTGACGAAAGAACGACCGGAGTAAAGTTAGTTCTAAAAAGTGTGTAACGATCACATCGTTAGAACGAACGTTACACCACGTAAAAGCACTCAATGCGCCTGCGCATAAAATTGTAAAGTTCCCTGGAGAAAAAGTGAAATGCGCATGTCCAGCCTGGTACAAACGATCGTTTCCAACGATGTACTACTTTTGCAAACGATCGTCGTTGGTTAAAATCCGCCGAGACAGAACTTTCTTTTGTAGCGATTTGGCTCGTTCGTCGTTAGACTTAATAGTCGGTGGTTCGTTTTTTGTAACGATCGTCGTTGGTAAAGATCGGGGAACGATCGTTACAAACGACTATAGTCGCATGTGTGTACGTACCTTTAGTCTCCCTCTCTTCTTCTCTCTGTTAAACCTGTCAACTCTCAGTATAATCACAATGGCCAGAGTTCACAACCTGCATGTCCGATTTCAGTTAAAACTCTATGGCCAGAAACCCACTAGGAGCGATTTCTAATCGCTATCTATTTGAAAAAGCTCTTGCTAATGTAATGTTATTGGGAATTTTTATAAAAACACATCGCTCCAATGGGATCACACCCAAAGCATTACAGTAGCAAGAGTTTTCAAATCGCAAAACTCTCCGAAAATCGCTCCTAGTGGGTTTCTGGCCTATTGCAAACTGCAGCCAGATCCACACCTTGTGCAGACTCCAGCCATGTCTGTGCAGACTCCAGCCATGTCTGTGCAGACTTCAGCCATGTCTGTGCAGACTTCAGCCATGTCTGTGCAGACTCCAGCCATGTCTGTGCAGACTCCAGCCATGTCTGTGCAGACTCCACCCAAATCGGTGCAGCCTCCAGCCAAGTCGGTGCAGCCTCCAGCCAAGTCGGTGCAGCCTCCAGCCAAGTCGGTGCAGCCTCCAGCCAAGTCGGTGCAGCCTCCATCCAGGTCCGTGCAGACTCCATCCAGGTCCGTGCAGACTCCATCCAAGTCCGTGCAGACTCCATCCCAGCCTGCAGAACATTGCTCCCAGCCTGCAGAACATTGCTCCCAGCCTGCAGAACTTTGCTCCCAGCCTGCAGAACTTTGCTCCCAGCCTGCACAGGCTCTGTTTCGGACCGCACAGGCTCTGTTTCAGCCCGCGCAGGCTCTGTTTCAGCCCGCACAGGCTCTGTTTCAGCCCGCACAGGCTCTGTTTCAGCCCGCACAGGCTCTGTTCCAGCCCACACAGGCTCTGTTCCAGCCCGCACAGGCTCTGTTCCAGCCCGCACAGTCTCTGTTCCAACCCGCACAGGCTCTGTTCCAGCCCGCACAAGTTTTGTTCCAGCCTGCACAGGCTCTGTTCCAGCCCGCACAGACTGTCTCGGTGTATCAGCCAATGGCCCCACTAGATGCTCAGCCAACGACCCAGCCTGCTGCTCAGCCAACGGCCCAGCTTCCTGAGGTAATCCAGCCTGTTGTTGTTTTATCTGAAACTGTCCAGTCTGTTGCCACCCTGTCTGGGACTGCTCAGCCTGTTGCCACCCTGTCTGGGACTGTTCAGCCTGTTGCCACCCTGTCTGAGGCTGTCCAGCCTGTTGCCACCCTGTCTGGGACTGTTTAGCCTGCTGCCACCCTGTCTGGGACTGTTCATCCTGCTGCCACCCTGTCTGGGACTGTTCAGCCTGCTGCCACCCTGTCTGGGACTGTTCAGCCTGCTGCCACCCTGTCTGGGACTGTCCAGCCTGCTGCACTACCTGAAGGTTTCCAGTTTGCTGCCCAGATGTCACAGATTTCTGCTGCTGTCCTTCTGCCTCAATATGTTGCCAATGTTCCTGACGGTCTCCAGTCTCCTGCACAGTTTGCTGCTGCACCGGAGGGTATCCAGTCTGCTGTTGTTCCTGTGGGTATCAAATCCGATGATGCTCTGGAGGGTATCCAATCCGATGCTGTTGCTGTTCCTGATGGCATCCCGTCTGCAGTTCTTGTTCCTGATGGCATCCAGTCTGCAGTTCCTGTTCCTGATGGCATCCAGTCTGCAGTTCCTGTTCCTGATGGCTTCCAGTCTGCAGTTTCTGCTCCTGTTGACATCCAATCTGTTGTTCCTCCTAATGGTGCCAAGTTCAGGGTTCTTTCTGGTGATACTCAAGTTGTTGCTCAGCCTGTGGTTTCATCTGATGATCTCCAGCCTGCTACCAAGTCTACAGTCTGGCCTGGTGGTTTGCAGTCTATCAAGATCATTATTCTGCGTGACTCTTTCAGGTCACTTACTGTTCAGGTTTTCCAGTATCCAGCAGCTCAGTATCCAAAGACGTGTGATGTTGTTGTTGAATTATATCCCTCCCTGCCCACCCAGCATTGGCATTTGTTGCCTGTTCTATCATCAGATGTGCTGCATACTACGTTGCCTGTTTATTGGGACCCAGGTGGGTGTAAGTGGGAGGTCTGGGTGAGCGTCCGGAGTCCGCTCTTAAAGGGAGGGGTAATGTCATGCTGCTGCTTGTTTGAATCCCTGCTGGTGACATCACTAGTGAACTTTGCTATAAACTTCCACTGTCAACCAGCAGATATCTCTCTTGTTGCTGAGAACTGTGCAGTTCCCCGGATCACCAGCAGGTGGAACTATGTGAACTTTTGGAGAGATCACCTGATCAATATGCTGCCTATTTAAATAGAGTCTGAAGCGAGAATAAATCTCGCTTCAGACCTCATAGATGGCAGGGGCATGTGTGCCCCTGCTAAAACGCCGCTATCCCGCGGCTTAACGGGGGACCCTAATCCCCCAAATCCCCTCCGTGCAGCGGGGGAGCGCTTCCGCATTGGGGCAGGGCTAACCGCCACAGCCCTGCCTCCTGTGCGTCTATCAGACGCGTACCTCTGCCTCTCCCCCCGCCCCTCAGTCTTCCTTCACTGAGAGGGGCGGGGGAGAGGCGGCGATGCGCGTCTGATAGACCTGCTGAGAGGCAGGGCTGCAGCCGTTAGCCCTGCCTCCAGGAAGAGCAAAATTTATGACCAATTTGGTCGTTGATTTTGCAGGGGGGGGGGGGGTTGGGGGTGAAGGGACCCCCGTTTAGCCGCGGGATAGCGGCGTTTTAGCAGGGGCACACATGCCCCTGCTAACTATGAGCTCTGAAGCAAGATTTATTCTCGCTTCAGAGTCTCTTTAAGGATGGACTTGCTAGCAGCACATTGCTAGATCATTGTGGTTCCTGCAGTGTTGTGACTCTAGCCTCGCTCCTGTGTATCCTGAACTCTGTTCCTGTATTCTGAACTCCTGGTATTGATCCTTGCTAGTCTGACTATTCTCTGCCTTCTGTCGTTGTACTTCGAATTCTCTGGTTCTTGATCCTGGCTTGTACGATTATTTTCCCGTGTGCTGATTCTGGGTGGGAGCAGAGTGAATTGCAGGAATCAAGCAGGGTCTGTCATGCTGCTGCTTGTTTGAATCCCTGCTGGTGACATCACTAGTGAACTTTCCTATGAACTTCCACTGTCAACCAGCAGATGTCTCCCTATTTTCTGCCTTCTGTCGTTGTACTTTGAATTCTCTGGTTCTTGATCCTGGCTTGTACGATTATTCTCCCGTGTGCTAAATTCTGTTGAGACGTGTCTGTATATATTGTATTATCGTATATATATATTGTGATCCAGATTCCTGCGTGCTGCTATTGTGTGTGTATATATACTGTGTGACCTGTGCTTTTGCATATTCATTGTATATATTAGTTAGTCAGGGTGATATCGGGTCACATTGTACAATTGTATGCATTCAGATTGTATGTATATGGGCATTGTACGATTGCATGCATCCAAAATGAATTAATCTGTGCATTTTTGTAAATAAACACATTCTCACTTCTAAATTCAACCTGTGCAGATTTCAGTATTTCATATATGTGGATTTGGCCACTTGATGGCAGTAGATGGGCTTTCTCTGTATTTTGGGACTCTGTGGTGGTTTTATGCGCTTTTTCGGCGGCTTTCTGACTGCCCTCCGGTGGACAGTTTGAGATCCTGCGTAATGGGTGGCTGATGCGTCCTAATGGACGCATCGATCCAACGCAATGCGTCATACTCATGCGTACCGGATGTTACGTTGATGTAACTTCCGGTTTTTGCGCTCCATTGGACGGATGTCTGTATGATGCGGCGTCTTCCTAGGTAGTAGCGTGCGTTCCACACACAATTGATGCGTCCTTGGCACAGTGATGGCGGCTGCTCCGCGTGTATTGTGGGTGAGTGGTTCTACTCTATATATAAGGGGAGATGACTTAAGGGGTGTTTGTCCTGATGATACGCCACTGCATTTAATTGGCGCGAAACGGCTGTCGACCTCCCTAACTGCCTGTACCTCTCTTTCCTGGTTCATGGATATGTAATGTATACTTTTATCTGATATTAATTAAAAGTGAAGTTTTAAAAGGGATGTGCAAGGCCTCTTTTTCTATATTTTTGGAAGTATTGCATCACAATTTGGCTTTTTGCACTCCCTGAGTAACCATATAGCAATCCTGTGCACAGGACAACATCTACCTGCATTGTATTTCATATATGTGATTGCATGCTCTTGCATTGTCCTGATAAGAATCTGCATGTGCCGATCGGTACATGCAGATCCTTACAGGGTCCTGCTAAATTACTGGATGGGTACTAAATCAATATACGAAGCTCTAGAGGGTGGCAGAGCTAATCTTGCGTTCTCAAAAATGCCCACTCTTGTCCTGATGCACAAGGTGTGGCATAAGACTCGCTATCTACAACAAATCTAGGGATATACAAAATACAAACCAATATGGCGAAATTTGAATCTACCGGAATTTGTCAATTTAGATTTTGGGCGAGGGTTGGGGTTAGATAAACTTAATGCTATTTTTATTAATGGTAAATTGATATCCCTAAATTCATTATCACAGCTTTTACATACTATTCCCAAGGGGACACTTCAATTTCAATTATTATGTTTGGGTCATGTGGCTAAGAAACAGGTGGAAACTTTCCGGTTTAAACTCCAGACATCTCCGGTGATCAATATGGTCGCTCAGTCTGACACTAGGCAGGGGCTAATATCTCTATGCTATGGTATGTTATTGAGTGATTTTCATCGAAAGTTTCCGCTGCTATGTAAGAGGTCATGGGAAAAAGATATTCCAACTTTATCCAATCAAGATTGGACAGAGGCACTGCAATCGGCCCCGTTATTATCGGGCAATGCTACTCAAAAGCTCACGCAGCTGCAAATTATACGCAGGACACATTACACACCCAACCATAATTGCTTCGGGCTGGTTCCTTCCCCGATTTGTACCAGGTGTGCTACAGATCATGGTGATCTTCTGCATATGCTTTGGAACTGCCCCAAACTCAGAAGATACTGGGGTAGTGTTCTGGATGTTATTGACCAGGTATTTCAAATAAAAGTTCCACGCACTGCATTGGTATGTATTTTGGGTTCTTTTGAGGATGGTAGTATATCTGAACACTATAACAATAGAACTGCAATTTATAAGATCACTGTTTATTGCTAGAAGATTGATCCTTCAATTTTAGAAGAATCCCAATCCTCCTTCCTTAAATATGTGGATTGTACAGATAAATGCATCCTTAAAACTTGAAAGAATTATATATGCACATAGGAATTCTTGTGAAAAATTTGAGAAAATTTGGTGCAACTGGCTGAATGCTCAAGATTAGGTTGATCCTGATCTAGTTAGAGAGAGAGAGTTTTAGCCAATATTGGTTTATCTCAAAGTTTTGTAAGTAATACTTGATAAGTATGTCCCTCTGTACCCACCAACTTTGTTGTATGTAATTTCCTTATAATCTTCATTGTTTGCTCTCTGTTAGATGTACTGCTGTAAATGTTGATGACCGCAATAAAACTTTTCTTGTTGAACAAACAAAAAAAAGAGAGACGGTGAAAGAACATCCAGACAGATAGGAGCAAATCCAGTATTGCGCTAGGCTCTTTACCCCAATAAGGAGAGATAGTCTAGAAGCAGAGAATGAACAACAGTGTAAAATGCAGAGGAAAGGTCCAGGAGAATAAATACAGAAAATTGGCCTTTGGATTTTGCATTTTGTAAGCAAAAGGAAGAAGTGAGACTGGATGATAACTAGAGAGGGCTGTATTGTCCAACATAAGATTTTTGATTAGCGGTGTTATGATTGCGTGTTTGAATGAGGAAATGAAAAATGCCAGTAGAGATGGAGATGTTGAAAAGCATTGTTAAGGGCTCTTTCACATTAGACAACGCGTGCAGGAGCCGTTCTCCTGCACGCGTTGTCTGCCTGCGGCGTGTCGTCGGGTATCTGCGGTGCGACGCAATCAGCGGCGGTAGCTGGTAATTAAACCTGACGGAAAACGCCGGCTCGCGGGTGCGTTGGATGAAAAACTGCGCCCAGGTGCGTCGAAACCGCAACGCATCGAAACGCAGCGTCGGGTGTGAAAGGTAAAATGAAAGTCTATGGACTTTCATTTTACCTTGGTTAACGCAAACGTTAGCCATTTGCGTTAACGCACAAAATGTGAAAGAGCCATAAAGAGAAACCGTGACCAAGAATTGAACTTCATCCCAATCAGTAGCTGATACCCCATTTTACATGAGAAATCTATTCCTTTTCCCAAATGGATCATCAAGGGGCGCTGTATGGCTGATATTGTGGTGAAGCCCCTCCCACAGGAGACTGTGAGGACCATTTTCCTGGCAGTTTCCTGTCTGTAAACCTCGTTGCATTGTGGGAAATAGCAGTTTACAGCGGTTTCCAACTGCCAAAAAAGCAAGCAGCAGGTACTTCCAGCGACATCACCTACCAGCAGTAAAAATGTCACCATGTGATAATTGTCAGAATGCTTTTACAATGGGCAAACACTGACTAAATCATTTATACATAATTATTGTAAAAATGAAGTACTTTTTTATCACATCATTTTCACTGGAGTTCCTTTTTAAAGCAGGAATGAAGGAGGAAGAGAGCTGGAGGATGAGATAAGAGGGAACAGAGTACAAAGCCCATGTAGTGAGTGAGAGTACAGAGCCCATGCAGTGAGTGTGGCGTGCTTTAGAGATTAGTTAGGAAAGTCACTTTTCAGTTAAGGTAATGAAAGCTATGGGGGAAGCTACAGTCAGTGACTGGCCATGGGAGAGAGTGGGAGGAGTAGTTTCTATTTGGTGAATAAACCGGAAGAGATGAGGATGATGTGGGAGGAGTTTTTTTTTCAAGGTCAAATTGTTACTGAAATTCTGCCAAGCAAATACTGCAGGAAATGTGTATACACTTTCCTGACTTTTTCCAATAGTGGCTTGAGGCCTTTGTATGTGGTTAGAAAAAAAAGCACTGTGATAATTAAAAGGTTAAAATCACATGGGGTGGTTAATCCCAAAGATGACACCACTTACGTTACAAAAACGGTTTAATAGCACACGGCAATGTGTTTTGCGAGCCCATGCGTCTTGCTTCATCAGGCCGACAATCCGTGCCTGGTGGATAGCACATACAAGAGAGGCGCCCGAAGCTTGTGTATGCTATCCACCCATCACAGATTGTCGGCCTGATGAACTGAGACGTTTGGGCTCACGAAGGGCATTACCTGGTGCCATTAAACACTTTTTGTACCATGAGTGGTATCATCTTTGAGGTAAGCCACCTTATGTCATTTTAACTTTTTAATTATTTTATTTTCTTGGGCACTTCTCCTACTCTATGTTATATACACCTCCCACCCCTTACTCGAGACCCCGGGCTCCTGTCCATACTTGCCTCACCTGCAGATGGTTAATCTCCATAAACATTGATTGGATGGTTGCCCAGATGTGCAACCCATCTTTTTGAGTACCACTACCTTTGAATTGCCTATCTCAATGAATTCTGTGTGTTTTTTCATAAGGTGTACCTTATCCACTACTGTGACATTGCACTATAATGTTCATGATATAAGCCACTTAAAATACAATATGTGCATGAGTTTTCCAAGATGCAGGGCAGCTGGAGATAAATGTCATTGTCACATATGACTTTGCCTGACAGGAGGTTGTGGGAAGTCGACTATGAGTCTCCCTGACATGCAGAGCCTTCAGTGATTCCTTCACAGTGCCATCAGGATCATTGGGCTCCATTTATATGTAAACTGAAGGATTGACATCTTTCTTATATTTGCCTCAATATACATATAAAATGTCCCACCCAATAGTTATGAAATTATACTTCTCCCTATTGTTTTGCACACATGTGGAGATCTTCACATGCTTTTTAGCTACATTTGGCTGCTCTACAAGTTCAATTTCTTCCCCTACTGACAACATTGGAATTCAGAGTTGGTTCTAGAAGTAGCCCGAAGACTGGGACAAGGGGTTAACAACAACCCAGCCCCCCCACCCAAATTTTCATGGCCCCCCTGGAATCCAAACTCCTCCCCATCATACCAATTCCGCCCCACGCACACACACTTTGCCCCGACACCATTGCAGATTAGCGTAGGGAGCAGAGTTACAGTTTACTGCTACCAGCACTGTAGGTTTCCTCCATGCATCACGGCTGCACATTCTCTGCTGGCATTTGCCGATTGCCGACTCCAATTTCTGTGGATTGCATTGGCCATTTGGCAAATGGCAGCATAGAGTGTTTGGCTGTGATGCATGGAAGAGACTGGAGCAGGTAAATATTATGTTACACAGCTCCCTGCGCTACTCTGCATGTGGGTGGGGAGAGGGGGGAGAAGCCTCTGCCCTCCAGCCCAGCGAGGGTCATCGGGGCTATTGTTACATCTCTGGTGGGGACAGATTTAGGTGAGCTCTTGTACTGCACAGGGAACTGCTGTACAGAACTGAGAGAAATGTTCCCAACAATACTAATAATAATATTGCAATTGCATTATAAAAAATAATAATAATAAAAAAAATTATATCATTTGTCCCAATGTAAAAAAAAAAAAAATTCTACTTTTGCTATGGAATGTAACGTTTTTATGTTCTGACATTAAGTATATATCAAATGTTAGAAGTTTTCATAATTAGTTCATTAGGGAGGAGGTGGTTCTAATTATATGCCTATTTTTAACTAAAACAGAAGGGTTATAAATATACAGCAGAGTTCAGGTCTCCAAGCTACAGCAGGATATCTAGCATTGGGGTAATTAGCCTTTTTTCAACTCCTCGGCCTGTAATAGTTCCTCAGGTGCTGGGGTAATTAATCCCCTTTCACTTTTTCTCTGAGTGGTTTGATAGGGTGCTGTGGGCTGTGGGTGTAGTTTGTTCCATTAGCAGAATGTTTGTTGTATTTCATACTGTTCTGATAGCAGTTACAGCAAGAAAAATATTTTTATGTCCCTTCATTGCTGCCAAATGCTGCCAAGTAAAACATTGCAAATTGTGTATCCTTTCCACCCCCTGAAGGACTAATGTTCCACTGTCTTGTTTGTCTTTAGACATATCAGTCCGAAAATCACTAGAAGCAACAGGGTGGTTGCAAATTGGGCATGTTTAACTACATAAACACATTATACATAAGATATGAAAGACAATATTTATCTGTCTTAAAAATAAGTATTTCTTTAAGCGATGTTATGCGTCTTCGAGCAATTTAGTGCATAAAATGAATGCAGTTGAATCACGTTGATGAGAGACTGGTACTCTTTATGTGTAGAGATGGCCCGAACCTCCGATTGTTGGTTTGCGAACCGGGTTTGTGAACTTCCGCAAAAGTTCGGTTTGCGCGAACTTTCGCGAACTGCAATAGGCTTCAATGGGGAGGCGAACTTTGAAAACTAGAAAAATGTATGCTGGCCACAAAAGTGATGGAAAAGATGTTTCAAGGGGTCTAACACCTGGAGGGAGGCATGGATGAGTGGGATAGACGCCAAAAGTCCCGGGGAAAAATCTGGATTGGACTCAAAGCAGCATTTTAAGGACAGAAATCAAATTTAATGATAAATTGCAGGCCTAAAGTGCTTTAAAATATCTTGCATGTGTATACATCAATTAGGGAGTGTAATTAGAGTACTGCTTCACAGTGACACACCAAACTCACTGTGTAACGCACTGCAAACAGCTGTTTGTGTTGTGATGGCCGTGCTGGACTGGTGCGCACCATAGCGAGAGTGCAGGCCGTGGCGGTTTTCAAGCCCATATGGTCGCCGGGCTGAGGTAGCTGAATGACAGAACAGTGACTGTCCAGCTGATCAAATTTGGTCTGTCCACAATGCAGCAACAACCTTATTATCTTTGGTGTGCCCCCCCAGACACTCACATAGCTTGCGGTCAGTGCTTCATTGTGATACGCAAGCCCCTTCACCGCGGCAAGGTAATGATCACGAAGGGGAATTGGCACATGTACATGCCTTTTGTTTTGTTGTTGCAGCTGCAGTGCAACCAGAAAAATTAGGCAGGCATGTACACGCACCAGAAAAATTATTATAGCGGCCGCTGCTAGCAGTGGCCTTAAAAATTCAGGAATCCACCTGGAGTCCTAAACCATGTTGGTGGTGGCGGAGAAGGCAGTCAAGCGGCCTGTGGCCAGAGGTCTGACTTAGTCTTGGGGCAGGCAGTAGGCCTCCGGGATCCATGCCTCATTCATTTTGATAAAGGCCAGGTACTGAACACTTTTGTGACTTAGGCAACTTCTCTTTTCAGTGACAATGCCTCCAGCGTCGCTGAAGGTCCATTCTGATAGGACGCTTGAGGCAGGGCAAGACAGAAGTTAGATGGCAAATTGGGACAGCTTTGGCCACAGGTCAAGCCTGTGCACCCAGTAGTCCAAGGGTTCATCGCTGCTCACAGTGTCTACATCCATACTTAAGGCCAGGTAGTCGAGGCGAGGCATTGGACTAAAGAATGTCCACATGTCCGACATCAAGATGAGATCGCTGGAGCGCCCTGTTCTTGCCTGCGTGGGCATAGGAGAAGGATTACTGGCAGTGGTACCTTTATTCCGTTGTGCTGTGACATCACCCTTAAATGCACTGTAAAGCCTAGTTGCCAGCTTGTTCTGCAAGTGCTGCATCCTTTCTGCCTTCAGGTGAGTTGGTAACATGTCCGCCACTTTGTGCCTATACCGAGGGTCTAGTAGCGTGGCCACCCAGTACAGCTGGAGCGCCCTGTTCTTGCCTGCGTGGGCATAGGAGAAGGATTACTGGCAGTGGTACCTTTATTCCGTTGTGCTGTGACATCACCCTTAAATGCACTGTAAAGCCTAGTTGCCAGCTTGTTCTGCAAGTGCTGCATCCTTTCTGCCTTCAGGTGAGTTGGTAACATGTCCGCCACTTTGTGCCTATACCAAAGGTCTAGTAGCGTGGCCACCCAGTACAGCTCATTCCTCTTGAGTTTTTTATACGGGGGTCCCTCAACAGGCTGGACAGCATAAAAGACGCTATGTGCACAAAGTTGGATCTAGGCGTACTATCCATCTCCTCTTGCTCTTCCTCAGTGATGTCAGGTAAGTCCTCCTCCTCCCCCCAGCCACGAACAATACCATGGGAACATTGAGCAGTACAAGCCCCCTGCGACGCCTGCTGTGGTTGTTTTTCTGCCGCCGCCTCCTCCTCCTCCTCTAAAGAAACACCTTCCTCATCATCCGAGTCTGACTCCTCTTCCCCACATGAATCTTCCTCCTCCTCCCCCCTTTTTGCTGCCGCAGGTGTTGAGGAAACATCTGGTTCTGATGAAAACTGCTCCCACAAGTGTTCCTCCCATAACTGTTCCTCTCACGCTCCTCCACAGCTTGATCCATCACTCTACGCATGGCAGGAAGTAAGCATACGGGATCAAGACGCTGATGGTGCCTTCACTGCGACTCACCAAGTTGGTCACCTCCTCAAACGGCCACATGAGCCTGCATGCATTTCGCATGAGTGTCCAGTTGTTGGGCCAGAACATCCCCATCTCCCCAGATTGTGTCCTTCTACTGAAATTGTAGAGGTACTGGGTGACGGCTTTCTCCTGTTCTAGCAGGGAAGAGAACATAAAGAGGGTTGAATTCCAGCGAGTTGGGCTATCGCAAATGAGGCGTCTCACCATCAACTTGTTTCTCCGCTAAATCTCGGCAAAGTGTGCCATGGCTGTGTAAGACTGCTTGAAATGCCCACACAACTTCCTGGACAGCTTCAGGACGTCCTCTAAGCCTGGGTACTTTGAAACAAATCTTTGAATGACTAGATTCAGCACATGTGCCATGCAGCGTACATGTGTCAGCTTTCCCAAATTCAATGTGGAAATGAGATTGCTGCCATTGTCACACACCACATTGCCGATCTCCAGCTGGTGCGAGGTCAGCCACTGATCCACCTGTTTGTTAAGAGCAGCCAGGAGAGCTGGTCCAGTGTGATTCTCCGCTTTGAGGCAAGACATGTCTAAAATGGCATGACACCGTCGTACCTGGTATGCAGCATAGGTCCTGGGGAGCTGGGGCTGTGTAGCTGGAGAGGAGATTGCAGCACCAGTAGAGTTGAACTGCCACTTAGCCAAGGAGGAGGAGAATGATGACAGCGAAGAGGATGTAGCAGGAGGAGAGGAGGTGGCAGGAGGCCTGACTGCAAGCCGTGGAGGTGTCACAAGTTGGTCCGCTGCACAGCCACGTACTCCCTGCTTGCCATCGGTCACCAGGTTGACCCAATGGGCTGTGTAAGTAATGTAGCTGCCCTGATCGTGCTTGGCAGACCAGGCATCCGTGGTCAGGTGGACCCTTGACCCAACACTGTGTGCAGTGGCGTAGCTAAGGAGCTGTGGGCCCCGATGCAAGTTTTGCAATGGGGCCCCCCAAGCACTCTATACATAACAATTGATACGGCGCACCACAATCTGCCAATGGCAACCACAGTGTCAGAGGTGCAAGAAGTGGATGGGGAACAGTTTGTTAATGATTACCACTATTCAAAGTATCTATAGAAGTGATTATTATGAGCACAGGACCGATAGTGAGCTAAAACTGTAGTTGAGGGAAGGCCCTTTGGGGCCCCTCTGGCCCAAGGGCCCCGATGCGGTCGCAACCTCTGCAACCCCTATTGCTACGCCCCTGGCTGTGTGTCAGAGATGACACCACTTGCCTCTCAACTTCACAGTACAGTTTGGGTATCGCCTTTTTAGAGAAATAATTGTGGCCTGGCATCTTCCACTGCAATGTCCCAATGGCCACAAATTTGCGGAAGGCCTCAGAGTCCACCAGCTGGTATGGTAACAGCTGGCGAGCTAACAGTTCTACCAAGCCAGCTGTCAGACGCCAGGCAAGAGGGTGACTGGCAGAAATTGGCTTCTTCCGTTCAAAGATTTCCTTCACAGACACCTGGTTGCTGTGGGCAGAGGAGCAGGAACCGCTCAAAGTCAGAGGCGGAGTGGAGGAAGGTGGCTGTGAAGGTGCAAGGGAGAAAGAGGCTGAAGATGATGCACCTGAAGGAGGAAGAGTAAAAGGAGGGTGGTTTTTTTGTGTGCTGCTTTTGTTCAGGTGCTCTTCCCATTGCAGTTTGTGCCATTTCTCCATGTGCCTTTGTAAGGCACTTGTCTCTACGTGGGTGTTGGCCTTTCCATGGCTCAATTTTTGGAGGCAGAGAGAACCGATGGCAATGGCATTGCTCTGATCTGAGGCAGACACATTTAAAAATTTCCAAACCGCTGAGCCCCCCTGGGGTGATGGCACTATGGTGGCATCAGCAGCTGACGTTGAAGGGTGTGTTGGCTGGCTGTACATAGGTTTGCGATACATGGCGCCGGACACTGCCACCAGCTGTATCTGACGATGAGCTCCCCTGCTTCTTTCAGGAACTCGTCTTCTCCTACTCCTCTCTGACTCCCCCTCTGAACTGTCCCCCTGTTCATCTCCTCTATTGGGAACATGCATGGGATCCGTATCATCGTCATCATAATCATCCTGCTCAGCTTTGCTTGCCTCAGACACCTCCAAAACTGCACAACAGCAGGTACATCATCATCCCCCTCCGCACACGTTACGTCCATAGTGTCGCCTAACTCAGACATATGAGGTGGTGTAACTTGCTTAGCTCCTTCATCTGGTTGTAACAGTAATGGCTGTGCATCAGTGATTTCCCCACCAAATAACTCCTGCGAACTGTCAAATGTAGCGGATGTGGTACTTGGAGAAGTGCTGGTGTCTGCGGAAGATGAGGTGTTCTGTGTTAATTAGTCAACCACGTCCTGACAATCTTGGGAGTTGACGGGACGTGCCTTCTTCTGAGCACTGTACTTTGGTCCAGGGCCGCACGAAATCACATCACCACGACCTAGCACAGACCTGCCGGGTGGCCTTTCTCTGGGTCTGCCTCTACCTCTGCCTCTACCTGTTTTGTCCATTTTGTGCATACCGAGGGGGGGGGGGGAAGTGAAAGGTATGCACTGACTTGAGTAATACAATGTGCAGTCACACAGGTGCAGTTAACAGGTATGCACGGAGTGGTATATCACACTGTGTGCACTCACGTTGGTGGGTGGGTGCACTGAAGTGAACAACAGGTAGTAGTAGGTATATGCAGTGATGGGTATTACAATGTGCACCTGTCACACACAGACAGGTACTGGACAGGCACAGTGACACTGCGTGTGCTCACATAGGTGGGTGGATGCACAGTGAACAGATAGGTATATGCAGTGGGTATTACAATGTGCACCTGCCACACACAGACAGGTACCGGACAGGCACAGTGACACTGCGTGTGCTCACATAGGTGGGTGGGTGCACAGTGAACAACAGGTAGGTATATGCAGTGGGTATTACAATGTGCACCTGTCACACACAGACAGGTACCGGACAGGCACAGTGACACTGCGTGCGCTCACGTAGGTGGGTGGGTGCACAGTGAACAACAGGTAGGTAAATGCAGTGGGTATTACAATGTGCACCTGTCACACACAGACAGGTACCGGAAAGGCACAGTGACGCTGCATGCGCTCACGTAGGTGGGTGCACAGTGAACAACAGGTAGGTATATGCAGTGGGTATTACAATGTGCACCAGTCACACACACAGGTAGTAGTCACTGAATGTGCTGGGCCTGGCAGTGGCACACACAGTAGGAATTACCAAGGCTGTCTATGCAACACAAGTGTCAGTGGGACACACAGAAAAAAAAATAGATCACAAGAACAAGATAAGCTCTCAAAAGAGCTGTTGTGGGGTGCTTTTTTAGCAATAAGAATCAGCAAGGAGCAAGCTAAGAAGCGTACAAGAGCCTAACTAAGCTTTACCTATGAGAGTCTGCAGCAGCTATTTCTTCACTAATTACTGCAGGCACACGCATGAGTGAAAAGCCTGATGCTGCCTGCCTTTTATAAGGGGGGGCTCCAGGAGGGAGTGTAGTATAATTGGCTACAATGTGCCTGCTGACTGTGATGTAGAGGGTCAAAGTTGACCCTAATGGCGCACTCTGGGGGCGAACTGAACTTCCGGAAAAGTTTGCGGTTCTCCGCGATCGCGAACCCCGGAAGTTCGTATGCCGTATGCCGGTGAACCGTTCGGGCCATCTCTATTTATGTGCAGTGGTTCACTTAACTGTCAATAAAACAATGAAGGGTCAAGAACCCTGTGGCTCAAGATGATGAACAGAAGATAAAAAAGAAAGTAGAGAACAAGTATGCTGAAGAACACCTTTATTTTTATAAGCAGACTTGAGTTTTTTTTTTTTAATGTTTGCTGTTTTAGTGTATTTACACGTATTTACATGTTTTTACTCTGGAGGAACCCTGCAAATAACTTTTGATCTTGAGGAAACCCTGCATTTATGTTGCCATGGTATTTAAAAGTAGGCAAAACTGCTTATTTCCCTACCCCCTATTACACTGCCACTCATTTTACTATCTCCTTATCCTAGTGCTTTTTATTAATGTGCTCATTATTATTCTGACCCTGAATTTATATTTTTTTTATTTTTACAGTACCCCCTATTATGGTGCAGTGGATGGGGTTTCGGGATACCCTGGAAAGAAGAGACAAAACAAAAATCGGGAGCCCAAATGGTGTAGTATGTCGACTCAGTAACACTGAAAACAATATAATGATAAAAGGACTACTCACAAAGGTGTTTAAAACATTTTTTTTAGCACTCTGCAATTGAAAAAGTACCAAAAAGTAGGTAAAACGTACTGTCAAAATGAGCATTTTCTTGCCTGCTGGTGACTTAAAATGCATTTTATTGATAAGATGTGAAACTATCACCGAGGAGAAAATTTAGCAAAAAAAAAAATGAATTGAATAAAAGCCTTAGGCCCATATGCAATTACCTTTTTCTCCTTAATTGTTTTCCTGGGTGATATTTTCCTCAGTGCAAACAAGTAAAGTGCAGGGGCATAACCATCAAAAATGGATGACGTGCATGGTGCACAATTCCACTGGCTGTTTTCTGGCTGGTGGCAGTGTTGATGGTTGCATTCATGAGGAATTTATGAGGCTTTTCTTGACAGAAGTGATGTCATTCAGTTTTAAGTCAACTTGAAATCTGCCCACAGTTAGTTTAGTATACCACCAAGCTTCTTTCATGCCCATCATCCAGTGTTCTGTCCAAACTAACCTTCAGTGCTGCTGATGGAGTGATCCTTGGCAACCAATCATGCCTGTCTGTTGAAATTGTCAATCACCTCACCTTTTTGAAAATGAATAAAACGTGAGTTGGTAGCAGCCCCCTTGCAGATTTCCCCGATTGACTGACACAAGGACCCACTGTCCAACCGAAATCAGATGCCTCTAGAAACCACACTGCTCCTGTGCTACCACCAACGCACTGTCAGGTGAGCCTGGCTCAGTTTAATTTTTCCGCAATTTATCTCATTGTAGATGTAGCATTCATCCCCAAAGTCATGCTTGCAATGCTACCAGGTAGCAGTGTATTTTCCCTTTCTGCTGGTTAATGGGAGGCCTGGCCATGGCCAACTGCAGATGAAAACCCCCAGCAACGCCACACTGATAGGTTCCATTGCTTCTGGCTTATTTTTATTGTAAGTTTGATAGATGGCATTCATGTCACTCAGGTCATGATGCAAACCAGCAATATCATCTACCTTCCTGACACTTCCTATAGAAAAGACAGCTGTGCTGGTGCACACACTAGTCTTGCCATCCTACTTTTGCTCCAATATTTCTAATATTTATATGTACACTTCTGGTTGGATTGCCAATGCACTCCACCCCCACACTGCCAGCTAACAACAGACTCCATGCTCAGGGCCCACTGTCTCCTCCTCCTGCTGCCGCCTTTCAGTACTCCATTCATGCAACTTGTATATTCACTTCTGTATGGCATTGCTGATGCCCTACACCCAGCTGACACTGCCAGCTGCCAATGCGATCCATGCTCCATCTCATACTCATCGTCTCCTCCTCCTGCTGCTTCCTTTACGCACAATATTCATGCAACTTCTATATCTACTTTTGGGTGGGATTGCTGATGCACCACAGCCAATGTGGTCTTCCTTGCTATAGCTAACCCAAAGCCACACACTGCTACTGCTTTCTCTGACCCATGCTTTATCTCAGGTCCAACTTCTGGACACCTTTGTGGATGGCATTTTGATGGCAGAGACTGCTGCTAGTGGTCTGAGTTGACACCTAGCACTTTTGTTTCTCAATCTCTGGTCCCGCTCCCATGGCTTAATGTTTCCTCCCCCTTCTATAAGCTGTCCATCATGAAAACTTGCCTGCTGTCACTTTATCTGTGAATTTCTGGAAAACCACAAGAAAATGTCCCCCCTGTTGCCACACTTCTTCAACACATAGCTAGCAAATATGGTTGTTATAACATGTATAGGACTTTGCTATTGAAATTTAAAATCAGCCCATTGATTTTGAGTCACCAAAAATTTGTGTTACCACCCAGAGTTGTAGGAAATTTTCACAAGACTGTCAGGCATTTTTGCTCTTCCCTAATTATCATTGCTCTAGGTCAAGTGGGGGATTCAAGATGCTTTTGCAGTTGTAGTGTGGAGGACTAAGAAGGCAAAGAAGGCTTTGCATTAGGGCTGAAAGATTTCTCCCCCCCCATCCTATTGTAGTACCCCAATATCATGAATCATCATTTATTTGTTTATGTATTTGCGGTAGAGCCCAACTCAGGCCAACTCTGCAGCTCTGGCAATACCAGCCTTCAGAAAGAGGACAAAGGGTTAAAGAATACCAGAGCATGGTGGGGAGGGTGGAAAGTTCAGATTTATGAACATAGATGGCACTGTCTCATCACTGATTTATTGCAAGATGAACAACTCTCATTATTCACGGTGGCAGGGGGGAGACGGGTAAGGGGGGTGGGTTGCACGGAGAAGCATGATGGGCACCACTACCACTGTGAGCTGATGTATATAGTTAATCTTGCAATGAATCAGCAATGAGACTGTGCCTGGTCTGTGTCTTCTATGTTCACTAACCACTACTTGTGTTGCTTTGCTCCCCTTACACCATTAGCACATCTTGCTGGAGCTGTAGACTACTGGAGAAGCAGATGAGACTGCACTTTGTTTTGTTATGGTAAAGCTGCCTGCTGTACATAACATCAGTTGGGTGCTGAGCATGCTGTACATTTAAAGTTCAGATTTATTTACCTAGGGCTTCTTCTTCGAGCCCCCCACAGTCTATCAGGTCCCTTGCTGTCCTCCCAAATCCCATCAGTGGGGCATTCCCTTTTCAGAAAGATCTGCAACCAAAACTCTGGTGGTCAGGGCTACTGCGCATGCGTGGTCCCTTCATCGCGCCTGCTCAATCACGCTAACGTAGATGGGAGCATTCTGTGCATGCGCAGTTCACAAAGACTTAAATTGGGCATGCGTAGAATGGAGTCATGGGAGTGCAATCAAGGAGGTTCTCAGCCTGGACTGCCAAGTGCAGATAGCAAACTCTTGGAGAATTACAGTGCCACACTGGAAGGGATCAGGAGAACACCTGATAGACTGCAGGGGGACTTGAAGAAGCCTCTTGTGAATACATCTGAACTTATTCCATTGCCTAAAGTTTTCTTTAACCACTTTATCCACCACTACAGTATATCTACATCCTCTGTGACTTCATCTAAGCCACGAGTCAATAGATATACGTCTTGTAGCAGAAGACAAGACAAGACAAATAACATTATATTGCGCTTTTCTCCTTGTGGACTCAAAGTGCCAGAGCAGAGCAGCAGCCACTAGGGCGCGCTCTATTGGCAGTAGCAGTGTAAGGGAGACTTGCCAAAGGTCTCCTACTGAATTAGTGCTGGCTTACTGAACAGGCAGAGCCGAGATTCGAACCCTGGTCTCCTGTGTCAGAGGCAAAGCCCTTAACCATTACACCAACTGCAGAAGCAGTGCTGTGCAGGGTTGGGCTTACTCCCGTGCACATTTCTGGCACTATCTGATGCAGCACTAATTGGTGAATGGGAATATATGTTTCCTGAGCTAATGAGATTGATTTTTACCATTAAAATACTTTTATTTTCTCAGTTTATTGTAAAAAATACACTCTGTAGCATTATTTCAGAATCAAATATCTTCGCCATATATTGGGACAGGAACATAATCTAAGTTTTGTGATAAGCGGTAAGAGTAGCCAAACAACATTTGTGTTTTTATCTACAGTAGCACTTTTTATTTTTAAACTGGAATTAGTAAAATTGTGAAAAAAATTTGTTTTTTTTTAATTTATCCCTTGTTTTCCAATTAAAATACATAGAAAAAAAATTGTTCGAGGGAAAAAATTGGCATACAGTGAAAGCCTAGCTTGTCTTGAAAAAAATATACATATTTCATTTCTGTGTCATAAGTAGGGATACAGTTATTTCTGATTAAATAAGGACATAGCTAAACTGTCAAAACTGCTCTGGTCCATAAGTGGGAAACAAGGTCTAGATGCAAAGTGGTTAAAGGAGGCTGAGGAAACTAAAAGTATTTTTTTTTTTACATCTTTTTTTTATATATATATTTTAAAAATAGTGTGAAAAGCACCATTTTGAGATAGGTTGCAAAACTCATTATCTGGCCTACCCCGGCCCATTTCGTTTACATAAAAAAAACCTCCAATATCTTAAATTATTCATTAAATCAGAAATGTTGGAATGATAAAAAGATATACAAGGACATTATTTCTGATTAGCTTGGTGAGCTAATTTTCATGTAGCCCAGTTTTACTAATTGACTTGTGCAAAGTCTTAGTCACATAAGTTAAACAATTGCCAGCTATTAATGCTGGTGATCGTTGTATTTGAACTGGGCCCTAGGTTTCCTACCATTGATGCATTTTCTGCATTTCTTGAACTCTGCTTTTAATCACTTAATTCTTCAATTTCACAGAATTTCACAGAAATAGAAAGAGATGTCTGTTTAAGATCAGCCCCAGAGAAAACACTTGCTTTAGAAATACAGATTTAATTCATTACACGTTTAACTTCAGCATGTCTCTTTGCTCCCAAGTGAGACAGTGACTTTACTTATTAAAAAGATCATTCTCATAGGGTCTATTTTCCCTATGAGCGCACCGACAGTTTAACCCACAATATAAGTCACTGTCACAATTGTTATGTCACTGCAACTGTGTTGAGGACAGTTCATCGAAAAAATAAACTTGTCAGTGCCATTAATGACCTCAGCTGTAGGTAGATTTTATGTCCCAGTGCGGATTGTTTTAAAAGGAGAAAGGGTGGGGATGTAAGAATTTTGATTATACATAATGGAAATTCTCACATAGACAGTTCTGTTCTAGCCAATTTAAAACCCCCTACCTCCCCTCCAGACAGCATGATTAATAGTAGCACTTAGCAGGCATCTTCCACCTGAAGGAGGCTGTAGCAAAGATTAATTTGCATGTTTATTATAGGGCCTATTTTTGGATCTTGAACCAAACCATCCACTCAGGCTCTATTTAAAAACAATTGAGAAGTTGTATAGCTCAAAGATAATGAAGTAAAAGTCTAGAGTGTTTGCTAAACATACAAATAAAAAAGATGGTGTGGGGCAAACATTGCAAAAGGAATAGGGAACAGCAAGGGAATGACAATCCTTTTGTGTTATCATCCTTAAATCTCTCCATTAAGAGCTTTTAGAAAGTTATTTTATTTCTTAAAAAATAATTTTAAAATATAATTTTTTTTAGTGCCACTCTGCACACCTATTTTTTGTTTGCCTTTCTTTCCTTGTTTCCTTTCTTTCTCTTTCCATTCAAACCCATCAGACTATACAGGTTTGTTGCATGGAAATTCAACATGGGGTGGGGGAATTGATTCACAAAATACAAGTAAAGGTGGGAATGCCAGTTGAACATTTACAAGGCAAAAACTGCCTGTACAGGAGTTCAATAACTGAATCCCAGCCATGTGCAATAGTGCAGCTCCTATCTACATGCTGGATAGCAGGTTAGGATGCTATGCCAAGTCAGTTACTGCTTGAAATGAGGTATTACAACATTTTCCATGACAATTACCTGCATTTTTAAATACAATCCTCAAATATTGTTTTTATATAATAATAATAATAATAATAATAATAATAATAATAATAATAATAATAATAATAGACTGTGCACTTACCATGCCAAGGTTATCAACCCCCTGTCCTCAATACAGGCCAGTACATAGATAACTTTATGACTACTGCCTAGTTATAACATATGGTTAAAAATAAAATATACTTCAAATAAAAACGCTAATAAATATTTATTTTTTAAAAACATATACTGTATATATCATGATTTTTTATTGGAAAACTTCTGTTTTTATCTGCATATATATTTATTCAATATAAATGGCTGTCTTCTTCTGTATATTTCTATCTCTTGGCATCTTCTTCTGTTACTTTTTTTTATTTATCACCTTTGTCTGTATATTTTCTTCTTACTTGTTCTTCTATCCTTCTTCACTTCTATCCTTTACTCCTGCTGTCAGATCACTGTTTGCTGTGTGTATAAAGGCCGCAGGCCGAAACGTCGTGTGTATTTTTGTACTATGGTATAAATAAATTTAAGCAATTTTTGCATAAAATCCAGGTAGAGACCCAGTCATTATTCCTTACTCCTGCTGTTTGCATACAGGGCAATATTGATTATGAACTCATTTGAATTTCCTGATAAAGCTTCCTATTGGCCTATCATGTGACACTTTTGTATACTGAACACACCAAGATCTGCTACTCACAAGGAGGACATACTCTAGAATGGACTTATTGCTTCATCTACAGCTAGACATTAGAAACTTATCTCTGAACCCAGAGGTGTGATCAGTTCAGCGCAATATGCAATACTAAATAAAACATCCTACAGCCAAGCTGAATATGAAAGAAATTATCAGATACCATTCACTGAATAAATTATTAGCTAAGAAAATAATTGCCAACCATTCTTTTAAGGCTTTGCTTCATAGCTCAATGGATCATAATGACCTAATAACCCTGTATAACAATACGGTGTCTGCAACACTTGATAAGAAACTAAAGAAATCCGCAACACATCCACTACATTTATGCTGGTATGCTGGGGAAATACAATAATGTACGCTACATAGATATATATTTATATTGCTAATAAAACAAATGCTTTTTGCATGAAATATTAGTGGTGCTTTACATATGGGGCTCCCTTTCCTCTCTTTGTGGTGTCTGAAATATTTGGCATTATAGCCAAATATTATAGTCAAGGGAAACAACCCCTAGTCTGCCAGAGTGTACTGGGAGGAGAAAGCTGCATAACTAAATAGCCTAGGCTAAACATCAGTAGGAGGGCAGGGTTACATAACACTATACATCAATATATAGATATAGGAGGTGTATCTGCTGCTGAAACCAGGATTATTCATGTAAAATTGGGTATCCAGAATAATATAACATCTTTAGTGTTTAATTTTGATCTTTCATTCATGCGGTCCTTCTTTCCTAGTCTTACCTGCAAGGGATGCAGCCGCAGTTGGGCCCAGACTGACAACTAAGGGCAAGGAGAGAAAAAAAATTCTGCTCTCTGCACAATTGTTCTAATGACTGCATCTGCTCAGCCACTGATAAGGAATCATACAAAGTTTTGCAGACAGTAGACAGTCCCTATTCAGTGTGCCATGGGAGGGGGCCCCATCCAAAGTTTTGCAGGGGGGGCCCAGTGATTTCCAGTTATGCCCCTGTTTTCTTGCATCATCATTCCATGTTTCTATGCTTCTCCTTCCATTCAGTCCTGTCCCTCCTTGCTTTCCTCTCCACTTCTTAGGATTACCTTTATGATCTCTACAGGCAGATATTTCATATATCTATACAAAAGAATGTAACCATATGATGAGCTAAATTGTAATATGTAATTAAGCCCTACAGGATTAATATATAAATGAGAGTACAGTAGATATAAGCGGGTACCCATGCAGAGAAACCAATAGAGGGCCTCTCTATCTTTAGAATTCCATCTGCTGTGTTTTGACCTGTCACAGCTGAACTTTCTCCTCCCTGAGAGGTTTGGTAATTAGAGTTTAATTGGTTTCTGACATATCTCGTTAGGGCTGAATGTGAAGGATGCTGTATGTATTTACAAAACGTTTGTTCCAACCTGCTCTCTCATATCACAAAGCTCTGCATTTGTTCTGTGAACTGAAAGAGAAATGCATATTACAGTTGTCACTATGCACAATACCCCTGTGTTACAAACTGTTTCAGGATGATGCATATCGTATCTCGGCTGATAATTTGTATTTCCATCAAGAGGGAATATGCAGCGAGGAAAGGAATACAGCCTGATCTAAAAAGAACAAATATAGAGATAGTGAAATTGTAAGCTAGAAATTTAGTAATATGTACACTGTAGTTGTAAAAGTATCTGTAAAGGGTATTGTCATTGACCCTGAAAGTACTTAGTGGCAGCTCATACTTGGAGTATTTGGTAACTGCCAAAACAAATTAATGTGCCATTTGATGAACTATTATGGTTGGATCTGCAAGGGGGGGGGGGGGGCTTGACATCCTAGAGAATATTAAGCACAGAGACAACGTTAGCCCAAATAGTGTAATATATTACAGAATGTGGAGGTAAATGGTGAACAAGAATGGTACTGACAAAGGAAGGTTGCATACAGGGCAAACAACCACTGGAAGCAGGTGGAGATGTATAAATTCAGTGGCGGGTCCAGGATTTTTTTTGGGGGGGTGCTATGCAGGTGCTGGACCAATTTCTGGGGTAGCCGATGACCCACAGGTGTGGCCATAACCCGCAGCATGCAAAGCACGCCAAGGCAAAGAAATGGGTGTGGCCATGACCGGATGAGGGCGGAGCTAACTGTAATTTAAAGTGACCCCGAGTTGAGAGTGATAAGGAGGCTGCCATATTTATTTCCTTTTAAACAATACTAGTTGCCTGGCAGCCCTGATGATCTATTTGGCTGCAGTAGTGAACTTAATTACACCAGAAACAAGCATGCAGCTAATCTTTTCAGTTCTGACAATATTGGCAGAAACCCCTGACCTGCTCTATGCTTGTTCAGGGTCTATGGTTGAAAGAATTAGAGGCAGAGGACCAGCACGGCAGCCAGGCAACTGGTATTGCTTAAAAGGAGATAAATATGGCAGCCTCAATATTATTCTCACCTTGGGTTCCCTTTAAAAGTGCAACGCAAAGACAGTGGGCCCAAGTTTTGTTGACCCTTTCCATAGAAAATTCACATAATTGTGCAGGTTTTCTCAAGAAAATACAGATAATGTGAGCAGATTTGCCCAGAAAATAAGTTCAATCATGTGGCAGATTTGACCAGAAAACACGTTCAATCGTGTGGCAGATTTGACCAGAAAATACGTTCAATCATGCGGCAGATTTGAACAGAAAATAGTTCAATCATGTCGGCAGATTTGATTAGAAAATACGTGCAATCATGTCGGCAAATTTGACTAGAAAATACGTGCAATCATGTGGCAGATTTGACCAGAAAATACATGCAATCATGTGGCAGATTTGACCAGAAAATACGTGCAATCATGTGGAAGATTTGACCAGAAAATACGTGCAATCATGTCGGCAGATTTGACCAGAATATACATGCAATCAGGTGGAAGATTTGACTAGAAAAAAGTGCAATCATGTCAGCAGATTTGTCCAGAAAATATGTGCAATCATGTGGAAGATTTGACCAGAAAATACGTGCAATCGTGAGGCAGATTTAACCAGAAAATACGTGCAATCATGTGGCAGATTTGACTAGAAAATACATGCAATCATGTGGCAGATTTGACCAGAAAATATGTGCAATCATGTGGCAGACCTGACCAGAACATACACCTGCTAATATAAATAAAAAAAAAACATTTACTCATCTGTAGCAGCAGACCTCCTGTCCCGGCCTCCGTCTGGCGTGCAGCTCCCACGATCCTCTGCAGCCAGCAACTGAAAATCCCACGCTGAGGGCAAGGCTATAGGAAAATGGCGCCCGAAGCCCTGCACTGCAGACTCAAAGTCTCCAGAGCAGGGCTTTGGATGCCATTTTACCGTAGCCCTGCTCTGCCGCTGCCAGAGCTGCAGGCTACTGCTGCCGGTGAACTGACTCGGCATCGGAGTCAGTTCATGCTGGGGGGGTGCTTTAGGGGTGCTTGGAAAATTTTAGGGGGTGCTTCAGCACCCCAAAGCACCCCCCTGGCACCGCCACTGTATAAATCCGACTCCATTTGGGTACCCAGGAAGACTGGATGTGGTTGCACTCTTATAAAAACATCAACATATGGTCCTATGTATTGGCTAAGGCAAACAGGACCAAAGTACTACCCTCCAAAGTAGCATGGCAACAGCACAAAAGATGGGATCAGGCACACAAAAAGTAGGTAAAACTGAGTTAAAAACAACTAAAAGGAAAAAAAGGAGGTGGCTTACCTCAATAATGACATTCATATAACAATTAATTATATTATGCACTGTCAATGCGTTTAACAGGTCTATGCCCACTTCCTCAGACCAATTTAAGTACCGAAAGTATGCCAATTAAAGTGTCAAAGGTATGGTTCAAGCATATCAATAAAATGTCTTTAAAGTGACCAGCAAGCAAGAAAATACCCAGGATAATTTTGACAGTATTTTTTCATCCACTTATTGGTACTTTTTCATTTGCAGTGTGCTGAAAAGTTGTTTGAAACAGAAGATGAAAAATTATCCCCCACGAGAAAACTTGGGAGAAAAAGTGAATTGAATAAGGACCAACATCTGCAAAAAACACAATATAGAATTCAGAAGTGTGAAAAGGCAATGTAAAAAGAATTGATCAAAATGTTCACTCATCTTTGATAATCAAGCACAGGGCAGGTAACAATTTTTCTTCCAGAAAAATAAAACAAGGCAATAGCAATAAAGACTCATTTTAAAACAGAACTTTTAAATTAAATTGCATCTCAGTTTGCTTAGCCTTTTAGCGGAAAGGCGTTTTGCACTTTGAAGCTCTTCTTAATTAACCACCTACTACCTTCTTTATTTATAGATTCATTGAGGCCATGTGGCAGTGAGACACAGCCAAGTCTATGAATAGTTAGTTGAGCAGAAGTGATTGAAGAAGATGGATCTCCTCAAGAGGCTTCTCAAGTAAGATAGTAAACTGCAAGTAAGATGGGTAGAAGCCATGTGGTATCCTAAACCTTCTATCAAGACGCCACTCTGCAATCAAGGCTGCCGATGCAGATGGGGTTTCCGGATTAAATCCTGGGGTGAGTGTTATTGATTCTTCACTTTTGTACACTGGGCCAAAGTATACGTGGTCTCAGGAGATCCCTGTAATAAATATTTGTTGGTTGGTATGGGCAGCAACACCACACCTTTGTTCGGCAACATATCTCAGAACCTGTGATAACTTGATATTCGTCCAGATTAAATCCTCCGGTGACTTTTATTGACTCTTCACTTTTGTTCACTGGGCCAACGTATATGTGGTCTCAGGAGATCCCGATACACTTTATTGAGGGGGGTGTACAGTACAACTGATTGCTCTGAATTTGGGGTGATCAGATCACAGCACAGACCCTCACTCCTATTATTTGGCACCCTACCAGACACTGGGATTTGCTTGAAGAACTGAGCTCTGTAAGTAAAGTGGCAGGCCACGGTGCTCCCCATGGTGCATGAAAGCTATTCCCCATGAGCTGAAAGGTTTGGAATACCTTAAGGAGGAGAAGGACTCCCCCTATTTTTTTCCCATTTGTGAAGTAAATCACCTTTTTAAAATCTTTATTTGAAGTGCAGTAAACTGTGTTACCTGATGACAGTATGTCAACAGGGTACCACTACTTACTGCAAGCTTTTTACACCAATCCCATTGTCTGTAGTAGGCATGCTAACCAGTATCATCACAGACAAAATCTAGTTTGTGAAGTCATTTTAATTTGAAGGTTTTTTTAACATTGTTTCTCTTGTGGTTTTGCTGAGCTGCTTTCTTTGGTTGATTTTAGTTCTGATTTAAAGTTAAACTTTACTTTTAATTGAAAATTAATGAAAATTGTTACAAACATTTATCAGTGCTCTACAACCTAGGTTCTGAACATGGTACCTGCATGCCATGGAGTTCATTAGTAGAGCTTAGGAGTTACTTGAACTTGTAAAAGTCAATCCATTATAGTTGCACTGTTACATAGTTGATTGGGTTGAAAACAGACATACGTCCATCAAGTTTTTTTTTTAGATTTAAACAAAGACTGATCATACATAAACAAACTCGGATAAGTATGTATACCTAATAAAAAAGCATCAAGGAATGTTTGGAGCAATCCTGACAAACATACTGTATATATGCATCAAGGGGCACTTGAGATGATGCCACCTACAGTAGGAGATACTTGGCCAACACAGTCATTCATAAAGGGGTACAAGTTACACAATTGTCAAGAAACACAACATTTTGTAAATTAATGTTATTACAAGGTATCATTCCGTTTTTACATGCAATCAGTTTAAAAAATCTGAAGCTGAAATTGCTTTTTTTTGCAAGCATGGATTTTGTACTCTTTTTGTGGCATACGGCAAGTACTTCCCATCTTCCTGCACGAGGAACTAGCTGCACAGAATATCAGCTTATTACTCATTTTCTATATCTAGGATCATCCATTTACTTTGAGAAGTCTACCAGGGTTTCCGTCCATTCTGTTGGCTTTTAGCACCAGTGTCCTTGCTCTCCTTATGGATGATGTATGACCTTGTTCCGTACTCTGTTCATGGTCTGTCTGGCATCATAGCACTATAGCGCTATTGACATTTTCTATCTTGCTTTGACACATTGGGCCTGATTCTATTCAAGGTGATAAGTAGATGGCAGATGCAAAGGCGTAGCTAGCGTTTTCAGTGCCCAGGGTCAAAGACAGTTTTTGTGACCCCTTTGGACAAAATGGGTGTGGCCATGCATCAGTTTGTGAATGGGGTACCACAGTCATGGGTGGAGTCACATGTACAATTGCTGTTCAGATATCCAGATGTGCCCCCTCCCCACTATAGATAGGCATATGTGCCCCCTTCTCTCCGTTTAGATAGCCAGATGTGCCCCCTCCCCCTTAACCTCCTTTGCGGTATGCCCGACACTGTGTCGGGTATACCACTCTTTTTCCTCAGGAGTGCCCCAGGATTAATTAATTTGCTGCAAAACCTTTAGCTAGCACTAAGCTAAGTGTCCGGCACCCCCTGATCCCCTGTGATCCCACCCGATCCCCCCGTTTATACATTACTCAGCCTGGATCCAGCAATCGCGCAGCCTCCCTGCACAGCTGCGGTCTCTCTATGGGGAGGAACAGGTTTGCGCATGATGTCACTGACGTCATGACGTCATGTGCAATCCTCCCCATAGTGAAGCCCGGAGCTGTCTGGGGAGGCTGCGCTGATCGCTGGATCCAGGCTGGAACTGGCTGGATCGGAGGATCGGGGGGTGCTGGACACTTGTACTAGTTAGCCTAGTGCTAGCTAAAGGTTTTGCAGCCATTACAGAACATTCATTAATCCTGGGGGCACAAAGTTTAAGTAACAAAACCTCCTGAGAGGCGTAATGCTCAGGAGGTTAAAGGAGGTCACGTATTAGCGAGATAAAAAATCTTTTGTTGAAAAGAGCCAAATGTGCCCCCCTTTAGATAGCCAGATGTGCCCCCCTTTAGATAGCCAGATGTGTTCCACTTTTTCTGCTGTTGTTAATGCTTCTGCACTCCTCTGCAGAGGGAGGGAGAGAAGCAGGGGCATTTTGGGCAGCCAGAAAGCCACCGCTCATACATGTGGGGGTGCAGTGAATGTGCTGAGCGCCCTCACAGTGCTGTGCCTAGGACATATGTCCCCCCTTGCCCACCCATAGCTACGCCTCTGGTTCTAGTCTCTTTTCCTCCAATATTATGTCTAAGCCATAGCTGATAGTTGTGCGGATTTCTCCTCTTCCTATCATCAATGTACTCTTAACAGACTTGTGCACTTCAATATCTCAGTCTCATTTAGAAACCGTGTCAAATGGCTTTGTTTTTTATGCACATTTTGCCTGCTTAAATGTAAGTAAGCGGAAATAAGGTTTGCCATTAATCCCTGCAATGTATAAAGCTGAAATAAAGGCATTGCCTTTTTCTCAGCAGTAATGAAGTTTCACTGTAAAGGATGACTGTAATATTAAACATTTCTTTAGAAATAGCTTGAAAAGAAGCTCTTGATCAATAATGCAGTAATTACATTATTGTTTTCTCCTCTAAAAGGTGATATGAAGACTAGAGAGCTGCAAAGAATCACAGGAAAAAGCCTTGTTTGCGCTTTTTCTGAGGAATGACTTGCCTGCACCCAAAGTCTGTTGTTCTGCTAACACTTTGCTGACTGTTGCCTTACTCAGTTTATTATGTACTGGTCACAAAAGCCTGGTTTACTAAGCTAAAGGAAATGAATATTGTACTCCTTCAGTAGAGATGCTTGTGTCTATGAGCTCTCACGGAGAAATCTGTAGTCAGCTCGGCCCCATTCACACTTGAGCGTTTTGCCGGCGATTTCGGCAAAATGCTCAAACGCTAGCGCTTTTGAAAATGCTAGTGTAATAAAACCCTAATGGGCCCATTCTTACTTGGGCGATTTGCGCTAATCTCCGCAAATTGCCCAGAATCGCGAAACGCAAACGCGTAGCCTGCACCAGGCGATTTCCCGGCGATTGCGTTTCAGTGCTATAGAAACACTAAACGCGATCGTGGAGAAATCACTGCACTGTGAAATCGCGGAAAAATCACTCCCACAACACGCCAGAAAAAATCACCGGCGTTTTGCCCTTTCAAGTGTCAACACCTGATCCAATAGGTTGTTTATTTCTCAATGAATTCTTATAGACGTGAGCATCACTATCATTTGGTTTAATACAGGCCAGAAAATGCAATCACAAAGTAAAGTTCATTCAGTGCTTTTAATGATATTAAAGATTTAAACTTTTACACTTAAAGGGAACCTTAACTGAGAGGGATATGGGTGTTTCTTTTTAAATAATATCAGTTGCTTGGCACTTCTGCTGATCTCTTTGGCTGCAGTAGTGACTGAATCACACACCTGAAACAAGCATTCAGCTAATCCAGTCTGACTTCAGTCAAAGCACCTGATTTGCATGCTTGTTGAGGGGCTGTTGCTAAAATTATTAGAGACACAGGATCAACAGGAGAGTCAGGCAACTGGTATTATTTTAAAAGTAAAAATCCATATCCTTCTCAGTTTAGGTTCCCTTTAAGAAGAAGGGCACCACCAAGGAAAGGATCAACTGTGGGCTAATTTACGGGCAATTGAGTATGACATTTTCTCCTTATACAGGATCTGGAGTGTGGATGTTCTAGGTGCCCATACATGGTAAACATTTTCATTATTTTTCGATTAGATAATTTAGTTTGATTATTCCGTTAGATCAAATAATAATAAAGATTTTTCCAACATGTCTGATATGATTTTTATAGAAAAACGGGCTAATAGTTAAATCTTTCTTGATCGAAAAAAAAAGGATTCTTTTCAACTTTCATTCGATTCGATCGTTTTGATTGAAAAAAATGGGAAAACCAAACATTTTTATTGTACTGTGTATGGGTACCATTAGGCAGACCTGACCACTGGGAGTGGAAGGGCTGCAAAGGGGAGTTCTGCTCATAATATTTAGTCCATGATTAATGGGCCTGTGTTGAGTAAACCTAAACAGAAAATAAACCGATGAGATAATCAATTGTATCTATAGTCGTATTCATAAATAGTGTTTTCTTAGAATCTCACAGTCTTATTGTCTATTGTCTATAATATTACTGTCAGCCAAGCAGTTCTGATTCCTTTACATGCATTTGCTTGCATAGTTCTGCTTGCACTAACACTGAGTGTTCATTCCTTCTGCAATCGCTCTGCAGCTCTGGACTGCTCAGGATTGAGTGATTACCATTCAGCTGTGTGTGAGTTTGCATGCTTACATCCATTAGCTGATGCCTGCATAAAAGTCTCCCTCTCCTTTCAGACTCCGCCCGTCATAGTTTTAGTCTGTATAACTGTTACTTCTGGGCCTTTGTTCCTGGTTCCTGTTACTTTGCGTGGATTGCGCTCACTCCTGCGTTGGAGTAGCGAATCCTTCCTAGTCCTGTTCCTGTTACCTTGCGTGGATTGCGCTCACTCCTGCATAGGAGTAGCGAATCCTTCCTAGTCCTGTTCCTGTTGCCTTGTATGTTGGTCTGTGTGTGGACGCTTGCTGTCGCTGGGTCAGTGACTAGATTATCAAGCGTTTATTCTGTTTGTCTCAAGTTCTTGTTTATGTTTAGTCAGATCCGTGGTACATTTAAACTGGCAGGACCCCAGGGATTTTGTACAATAGTTAGTTCTGTTATACTGTTTAATACTACCTGTGATTATCTGTGTTGGACCTATTGCCTGTTTATCTTGCTCTGTCTGTCCTGCGTTGTGGATTACGCCATCTCCGGTGTAGTGGCAAATCCTCAAGTCCTGCTCTTGTGAGGTACGCCATCGCTGCAGTCGCGATTGGCTGCCTCATTTCAGTCTGTCTTGTATCTGTCTGAATGTTTGCTAACGCAAGAGCAGCGCAACATCGCACTGCGCTGCCATTGCGTTTTATCAGAGGCCCAGAGCTGCAGTTGCTTTGGGCAGCCTGTGTAGCCTCTTCCATTATCCAGCTCTTAGCCTTGTTGTGCTGGGTGGTCAGACAGTATGCCCCCAGCATTACAATTACATTTTTTTTATTATCTGAGATGTTTTACAACCCCCATCTTGAACTATTGGCCAATTTTTTTCTATTCCTTTAACTCCGAAGTGTCTTTCTGCCATGCAAGAGTTTTATATCCTGTAATTAGTTTTCAGTTAGACCCTGTCATTTGCATATCTTGATGCTTAACCACTTCCCTACTAAGGGGTTTTTCACCTTCTGTACCACAGCAACTCCATTCATTCGCCAATAACTTTATCACTACTAATCACAACACAATGATCTATATCTTTCTTTTTTCGCACACCAATTGGGCTTTCTTTGGGTGTTACTTTTTGCTAGCTAAGATTTATTTTATTCTAAATGCATTTTAACGGGAAAATTAAAAAATGAAAAAAATTCATTATTTCTTAGTTTTCGGCTATTTTAAAATAATACATTCTACCATATTTAAAACCCACACATTTTATTTGCCCATTTGTCCCGCTTATTCAAACCTTTAAAATATTTCCCTAATGCAATGTATGGTGCCAATATTTTATTTGAAAATAAAGTTGCATTTTTTTCAGTTTTGCATCCATCACTATTTACAATCCCGAATTTTCAAAATTAACAGTAATATACCCTCTTGACATACATATGTAAAAAGTTCAGTCCCTAAGCAACTATTTATGTATTTTTTTTAATTGTCATTTTTTTTAATCATGCAAAAGTTTTATTTGGTTAACTATGGGAGAGGGTGGGAGGTAAGGAGTTAATTTTTTTTTTTTATAAATTCTTTATTTGTAGAAAATTATTATTACATATAAACACTTCAAACCATACATTCCATATTATATTACATTACTTATTGCATTTAATAAAAACCCAGGCAACAGTGGTGGGTTATTACCCTCTCATCTCCCCCTCCAATCCACTTCCCCACACCATACAATATAGCTTAGGGGCCACTCCTGTTGCCTCCTTTATTACTTTATATAGCTAGTTCTACTGCAGATTTTCTTTTCCTTTTTCTTCCTTTCTTTCCCCAAGTCTCAGTCACACTCATCTACTTTCCTTTCTCACATCCTTTGTAATTAAATCATCACACATCTATCCCCACACTCATCCCATTCTGGGGCAGGGAGGAGGGGAGGGGAAGGGCAACAAACGGAGATCCCCAGGTCTCAATTTCATGCTTCATCTCTAATTAATTTGTTTATCATCTATTAGTCCCTTAAGAATGCCCCCTCTCCTAATTCTGTCCGTTATCACTCAATATATTCCTGTAACTTTCAGTTTCTGTAAATTCTTCCCATTTCCTCCACGTCAGTTTAAACTGCTCCTCCTCCCCTCTGTTTTCCTGCACCAGCCATTCCATATTATATACATGGGTTACTTCCTTCAGCCATTCCCCCACTGTTGGGGTATGCGTTGTCTTCCACCATCTCGCTATCATTATCCTCGCAGCATTTATTAAATGTATCGTTACCGATTTCTTATATTTCTTTCTGCTCAATGAATTAGCATGTAGGAGGAAGAACCCCGGATCTTCCGGCATCTCACATCCCTCTATCTTCTCAATAAGTCCTCTCACTTCCTTCCAGTAAGTTTCAATGTCCTCACAGTTCCAGAATATATGCATCAGGGTTCCTCTCTCCCTACCGCATCTCCAGCATCCCACGTCGGCCCCCACAAACATCCCACTTAGTCTACTAGGCGTGTAATACCATCTACTCACCAGTTTCACTCCCGACTCCTGGATCCTAGTAGAAACTGAGCTCTTATGCATATAATACAGGATATTATTATGGGCAGCACGGTGGCGTAGTGGTTAGCTCTCTCGCCTTGCAGCGCTGGGTCCCTGGTAGTGTTGGGCGAACATCTAGATGTTCGGGTTCGGGCCGAACAGGCCGAACATGGCCGCGATGTTCGGGTGTTCGACCCGAACTCCGAACATAATGGAAGTCAATGGGGACCCGAACTTTTGTGCTTTGTAAAGCCTCCTTACATGCTACATACCCCAAATTTACAGGGTATGTGCACCTTGGGAGTGGGTACAAGAGGGAAAAAAATTTAGCAAAAAGAGCTTATAGTTTTTGAGAAAATTGATTGTAAAGTTTCAAAGGAAAAATTGTCTTTTAAATGCTGAAAATGTCATGTTTCTTTGCACAGGTAACATGGTTTTTACCGCCAGGCAGTCATAAATGTAATAAAGAGAAGAGGTTCCATAAACAGGGACCGGTAACGCTAACCCAGCAGCAGCAGCAGCACACGTGATGGAACAGGAGGAGGCGCAGGAGGAGAAGGCCACGCTTTTTGAGACACAACAACCCAGGCCTTGCATGAGGACAAGAAGCGTGCGGATAGCATGCTTTTTACCGCCATGCAGTCATAAATGTAATAAAGATAAGAGGTTCAATAAACAGGGACCGGTAACGCTAACCCAGCAGCAGCAGCAGCACACGTGATGGAACAGGAGGAGGCGCAGGAGGAGAAGGCCACGCTTTTTGAGACACAACAACCCAGGCCTTGCATGAGGACAAGAAGCGTGCGGATATAGCAGCAATGCTTTTTGCCGCCATGCAGTCATAAATGTAATAAAGAGAAGAGGCTCAATAAACAGGGACCGGTAACGCTAACCCAGCAGCAGCAGCAGCACAGAGCACACGTGACGGAACAGGAGGAGGCGCAGGAGGAGAAGGCCACGCTTTGAGACACAACAACCCAGGCCTTGCATGAGGACAAGAAGCGTGCAGATAGCATGCTTTTTACCGCCATGCAGTCATAAATGTAATAAAGATAAGAGGTTCAATAAACAGGGACCGGTAACGCTAACCCAGCAGCAGCAGCAGCAGCACAGAGCACACATGATGGAACAGGAGGAGGCGCAGGAGGAGAAGGCTACGCTTTGAGACACAACAACCCAGGCCTTGCATGAGGACAAGAAGCGTGCGGATATAGCAATGCTTTTTGCCGCCATGCAGTCATAAATGTAATACAGATGAGAGGTTCAATAAACAGGGACCGGTAACGCTAACCCAGCAGCAGCAGCAGCACAGAGCACACGTGATGGAACAGGAGGAGGCGCAGGAGGAGAAGGCCACGCTTTTTGAGACGCAACCCAGGCCTTGCATGAGGACAAAAAGCGTGCGGATATAGCAATGCTTTTTGCCGCCATGCAGTCATAAATGTAATACAGATGAGAGGTTCAATAAACAGGGACCGGTAACGCTAACCCAGCAGCAGCAGCAGCACAGAGCACACGTGATGGAACAGGAGGAGGCGCAGGAGGAGAAGGCCACGCTTTTTGAGACGCAACCCAGGCCTTGCATGAGGACAAAAAGCGTGCGGATATAGCAATGCTTTTTGCCGCCATGCAGTCATAAATGTAATACAGATGAGAGGTTCCATAAACAGGGACCGGAAACGCTAACCCAGCAGCAGCAGCACACGTGATGGAACAGGAGCAGGCGCAGGAGGAGAAGGCCATGCTTTTTGAGACACAACAACCCAGGCCTTGCATGAGGACAAAAAGCGTGCGGATATAGCAGCAATGCTTTTTGCCGCCATGCAGTCATAAATGTAATACAGATGAGAGGTTCAATAAACAGGGACCGGAAACGCTAAACCATCCCAGATGTTCATTGGTCATGTTACTTGGTTGGGGTCCTGGAGTGTTGCGTAGTCATTTCCAATCCAGGATTGATTCATTTTAATTTGAGTCAGACGGTCTGCATTTTCTGTGGAGAGGCGGATACGTGAACCTTGCAGGCAACGGCATTCTTCAAGCTTCGGGTTATTTTGCTGACCACGTGCTCATGCAACTCAGGCACTGCAGAGCGCGCAAAGTGGTAGCGGCTGGGAACCACGTAACGTGGGATGGCCACTGACATCATGCCCTTGAAGCTGTTTGTCTCCACCACTCGATATGGCAGCATTTCGCAGGCCAGAAGCTTGGCTATGCTGGCTCTTACTGCCACGGCCCGGGGGTCATTTGCTGGCAATTTCCTCTTGCGCTCAAACATCTCCGAGACAGACAACTGAACCGTAGGGCTGCACAACGAAGGGCTGTTGGTTGTTGTGTTTGATGAACACTGGGAGACCTCAAGAGCACTACTCCGGAAAGTGACAGTGTCAGCGTCATCTGATTTTTTGGAATGTTTTGAACCACGCAATGGCTGGGCTACTGCTGCTGCTGAGGCGGGTCTGGTGGTGAGTCTGGTGAACCCAAGGGAGGCAGTGTTGCTGGTGGTACCCTGTCCTGCCGCGTTTGCCCACAGAGTGGGATGTTTGGATAGCATGTGGCGGCTCATGCTGGTGGTGGAGAGGTTGTTAATACTTTTCCCCCTGCTCAGGCGGGTCTTGCACACCTTGCAAATCGCCATGGTAACATCCTCAGTGCAGTCTTCAAAGAAAGCCCAGAATTTGGAGCACCTGCCTTGCTGGCGATTTCTGTTTGCGCCTCTTTTGTAGTGTTGGGCGAACAGTGTTCGCCACTGTTCGGGTTCTGCAGAACATCACCCTGTTCGGGTGATGTTCGAGTTCGGCCGAACACCTGACGGTGCTCGGCCAAACCGTTCGGCCATATGGCCGAACTAAGAGCGCATGGCCGAACGTTCCCCGAACGTTCGGCTAGCGCTGTGATTGGCCGAACGGGTCACGTGGTTCGGACCCGAACGCGCTCTGATTGGCCGAACTGTCACGTGGTTCGGGTAAATAAATACCCGAACCACGTCATATCTCCGCCATTTGTCTGTGGGTTTAGCTTTGGGTAGGCAGGCAGGGTAGTTCGCGCTCCAGCCACGCTAGCCAGGGTCCCCCCCAGTCATTGTGTGTCGCTGCTGGGAATAGTAGTACACCGCTCGCTCAGCATTCTGTTTACTGCCACTCTGTGTACCTCGCTCAGCCACACTATATAGCATTCTGTTTACTGCCACTCTGTGTCTGCTGGGAATAGTAGTACACCGCTTGCACAGCCACACTATATAGCATTCTGTTTACTGCCACTCTGTGTACCTCGCTCAGCCACACTATATAGCATTCTGTTTACTGCCACTCTGTGTCTGCTGGGAATAGTGGTACACCGCTCGCTCAGCCACACTATATAGCATTCTGTTCACTGTTCTGTGTCTGCTTGGAATAGTGGTACACCGCTCGTTCAGCCACACTATATAGCATTCTGTGTACTGTTCTGTGTCTGCTGGGAACAGTAGTACACCGCTCGTTCAGCCACACTATATAGCATTCTGTGTACTGTTCTGTGTCTGCTGGGAACAGTAGTACACCGCTCGCTCAGCCACACTATATAGCATTCTGTTCACTGTTCTGTGTCTGCTGGGAATAGTGGTACACCGCTCGCTCAGCCACACTATATAGCATTCTGTTCACTGTTCTGTGTCTGCTGGGAATAGTGGTACACCGCTCGCTCAGCCACACTATATAGCATTCTGTTTACTGTTCTGTGTCTGCTGGGAATAGTGGTACACCGCTCGCTCATCCACACTATATAGCATTCTGTTCACTGTTCTGTGTCTGCTGGGAATAGTGGTACACCGCTCGCTCAGCCACACTATATAGCATTCTGTTCACTGTTCTGTGTCTGCTGGGAATAGTGGTACACCGCTCGCTCAGCCACACTATATAGCATTCTGTTCACTGTTCTGTGTCTGCTGGGAATAGTGGTACACCGCTCGCTCAGCCACACTATATAGCATTCTGTTCACTGTTCTGTGTCTGCTGGGAATAGTGGTACACCGCTCGCTCAGCCACACTATATAGCATTCTGTGTACTGTTCTGTGTCTGCTGGGAACAGTAGTACACCGCTCGTTCAGCCACACTATATAGCATTCTGTTCACTGTTCTGTGTCTGCTGGGAATAGTGGTACACCGCTCGCTCAGCCACACTATATAGCATTCTGTTCACTGTTCTGTGTCTGCTGGGAATAGTGGTACACCGCTCACCCGTCACTGTATAGCATTGTGCTCTGTGTCGCTGCTGGGAATAGTGGTACTGTATAGCATTTCTGTACTGCCACTGTACTGCTGCCAGTCAGCGTGTACTGTAAGGATAAGTGAAATGAGGAAGAAATCCGGTGAAAGAGGGAGGGGCAAGGGAAGAGGTGTTTCCCCTGACGGTTCACGTACAGGCCACAGGGGAGCACCCAAGAAAACCCACTCAATACCACCCATGTTGTCCAGGACAACAACCCTCACAAATCCAAAAGAACAGGACCAGATAATTACTTGGATGACCTCTCAAGCGTCCAGCAGTGGGTTAAGCAGCACCAGCACATCACGCACGAGGTCCGAGTCCTCAGCCAGTTACAAGGAGCCAGTGGGCACAAAGCTGACACAACCGGCAGCGACACCACGCACACAACTGCCAGATAACCAGTCCGATGAATTACCTCAGGACACAATGGGGTATTCGCAGGAGCTATTCCCAGCCCAACAAACTTCCACCTTTCAAAGGTCAATGGAGGAACAGCCAGAAATGTTGTGCCTGGATTCACAACCGTTAACTGTGGGAAATGTACCGCGCACTGAAATACGAGGCGAGTCCGAAGAGGACTCGGAAACCCAAATCCCAGAGCAATTTGGGCAGGAGGGGTTGCAATTGCAGGAGGTCGGCCGACAAGATCTGGAAGACGACGTTGGAGTGTGCTGCGCAGAGGTTGTTGTGGGGAGCTCTACTCCACGGCGGTGGCCCACAATGACATATGACGAGTTTGAGGAGATGGAAGAGGAGGGTATGGACAATGTGGACAGAGACCCAGATTTTGTTTGTGAACGAGAACATCGCCGTCGTAGCAGCAGCACAGATGAGTCTGTTGAAGAACACACTGCTGCACGAGTTCGCCTTGTGCCACAAGGTAGGCGGCGCGCAATTTCAGGCACCACAAGCGTGGAAGTTCAAGTGAGAGGCAAAAGAGGAGCAAACAGAAATCGCCAGCAAGGAGGCAGGTGCTCCAAAGTCTGGGCTTTCTTTGAAGACTGCACTGAGGATGTTACCATGGCGATTTGCAAGGTGTGCAAGACCCGCCTGAGCAGGGGGAAAAATATTAACAACCTCTCCACCACCAGCATGAGCCGTCACATGCTATCCAAACATCCCACTCTTTGGGCAAACGCGTCAGGACAGGGTACCAGAAACAACACTGCCTCCCTTGGGTTCACCAGACCCGCCTCAGCAGCAGCAGTAGCCCAGCCATTGCGTGGTTCACAACATTCACAAACATCAGACGACGCTGACACTGTCACTTTCCGGAGTAGTGCTCTTGAGGTCTCCCAGTGTTCATCAAACACAACAACCAACAGCCCTTCCGTGTGCAGCGCTACGGTTCAGTTGTCTGTGTCGGAGATGTTTGAGCGCAAGAGGAAATTGCCAGCAAATGACCCCCGGGCCGTGGCAGTAACAGCCAGCATAGCCAAGCTTCTGGCCTGCGAAATGCTGCCATATCGATTGGTGGAGACAAACAGCTTCAAGGGCATGATGTCAGTGGCCATCCCACGTTACGTGGTTCCCAGCCGCTACCACTTTGCACGCTCTGCAGTGCCTGAGTTGCATGAGCACGTGGTCAGCAAAATAACCCGAAGCTTGAAGAATGCCGTTGCCTGCAAGGTTCACCTCACCACTGACACCTGGACGAGTGCGTTCGGCCAGGGTAGATACATCTCCCTTACCGCGCACTGGGTGAACCTTGTGGAGCCTGGCAGCGATTCCTCACCTGCTACGGCACGGGTGTTGCCCACGCCACAAACAGCTGCACCGCCGTCCCTCCCACTGGATAACAGCAGCACCTACCTCTCTGACTCCTTCTCCTCCAACGCATCTCAAAGCTGTACCTCATCCGGAAACGCTAACCCAGCAGCAGTAGGATCGTGGAAGCAGTGCAGCACAGCTGTTGGCATGCGTCAGCAAGCGTTGCTGAAGCTAATCTGCCTTGGGGATAAGCAGCACACAGGGGAGGAAATTTGGAGGGGAATAAAGGAACAGACGGATTTGTGGCTGGCACCGCTGGACCTGAAACCGGGCATGGTTGTGTGTGATAATGGGAGTAATCTCATTCGCGCTTTAAGGTTGGCTAAGCTGACACACATCCCTTGCCTGGCGCACGTGATGAACCTAGTAGTTCAGCGGTTCCTGAGGACATACCCAGGCGTGCCCGATCTGCTGTTGAAGGTGCGTCGAGTGTCCAAACATTGTAGAAATTCCAGTACTGCTTCGGGGGCACTCGCCAAGATGCAGGAGCGCTTCAATCTCCCCCACCATCGCTTGCTGTGTGATGTCCCTACGCGCTGGAATTCTACGCTGCACATGCTAGCCCGCTTTTGCGAGCAGAAGAGTGCAGTGGTCCAGTACATGACGGCGCAGTACCGAGGCGCATCCGGCCAGCTGCCAAGCTTCTGTGGATCCGATTGGGCCAACATGTTGGACCTCTGCCAAGTCCTCCAAAATTTTGAGCAATCCACGTTGCTTGTGAGCAGTGACAACTCTTCAGTCAGCATTACCATACCACTGCTGTGTTTACTGAAGAGGTCGATGTTAAAAATCAAGGAAACAGCTGTCATGATGCAACTGGGGGAATCTGAAGGAGAAAACGATCAGCGTGATGGTACCAACATCAGGCCATCCGCCTCAGGGAACGCTGGCCCCAGCAGCTATGACGAAGAAGAGGAGGAGGAACAGCTGGAGTTGGAGCAGGAATTTCATGCCACCACTGACGAGGGCCAGAGCGGTGCACGTTGGACTTCCACAATTCAACGCGAATGGTCAGCAGAAGCAGACCAGGAGGAAGGTGACGACTATGATGCATCACAACAACTATCACAACGCTCACAAGAGGATGATGAGGATTCTGGTAGGACTCTGGCACACATGGCTCAATTCATGCTAGACTGCATTGAACGTGACCCACGCATTGTGCGCATTCTGGACAACACCAATTACTGGGTTTATACCCTTCTGGATCCACGGTACAAACACAATGTTCCAAAACTGCTTGAAGAAAGAGTCAGACAGGTCAAAATGGAAGAATACCAGCAGGCCCTTGTGGAGACTTTAGAGAGGAGATTGACATCCTCCCCCTCCTCTAGCCAGTTGTACGCAGACAGACTGACTTCCGCAAACCCAGGACGACCAGGAGGGCAGCAAACAACGCAAGCCGCAGCTAGTACCCAAAAGGGAATGGTATCGGCAGTGTCCTTGGAGTGGGAAAATTTTCTGACACCCATGCAGCCGCAGCCCACTGAACAGCAAGCGTGCAGATCCACCTCCAACACCGATCGCCTGGAGAAGATGGTCAAGGACTACATGTCAGATGGCGTAGCTGTGTCGAACCATCCATCTGCACCCTTCAACTATTGGGTATCGAAGCTAGACACCTGGCACGAACTGGCAATGTACGCAATAGAGGTGCTGGCTTGCCCGGCAGCCAGCGTTATGTCGGAACGCTGTTTCAGTGCTGCCGGAGGCATCGTCACAGATCGGCGTATCCGCCTCTCTACAGACAATGCAGACCGTCTGACTCAAATTAAAATGAATCAATCCTGGATTGGAAATGACTACGCAACACTCCAGGACCCCAACCAAGTAACATGACCAATGAACATCTGGGATGGTGTTGCGTTTCCGGGCCCTGTTTATTGAACCTCTCATCTGTATTACATTTATGACTGCATGGCGGCAAAAAGCATTGCTGCTATATCCGCACGCTTTTTGTCCACATGCAAGGCCTGGGTTGTTGTGTCTCACAAAGCGTGGCCTTCTCCTCCTGCGCCTGCTCTTGTTCCATCACGTCTGCTGCTGCTGGGTTAGCGTTGCCGCGTGGTCCCTGTTTATTGAACCACTTATCTTTATTACATTTATGACTGCATGGCGGTACAAAGCATGCTATCCGCACGCTTCTTGCCCTCATGCAAGGCCTGGGTTGTTGTGTCTCACAAAGCGTGGCCTTCTCCTCCTGCGCCTCCTCCTGTTCCATCACGTCTGCTGCTGCTGGGTTAGCGTTGCCGCGTGGTCCCTGTTTATTGAACCACTTATCTTTATTACATTTATGACTGCATGGCCGTACAAAGCCTGCTATCCGCACGCTTCTTGCCCTCATGCAAGGCCTGGGTTGTTGTGTCTCACAAAGCGTGGCCTTCTCCTCCTGCGCCTGCTCCTGTTCCATCACGTCTGCTGCTGCTGGGTTAGCGTTGCCGCGTGGTCCCTGTTTATTGAACCACTTATCTTTATTACATTTATGACTGCATGGCGGTACAAAGCCTGCTATCCGCACGCTTCTTGCCCTCATGCAAGGCCGGGGTTGTTGTGTCTCACAAAGCGTGGCCTTCTTCTCCTCCTGCGCCACCCTCCTCCTGTTCCATCACGTGTGCTGCTGCTGGGTTAGCGTTACCGGTCCCTTTTCCTGGAACCTCTTATATGTATTACATTTATGACTGCATGCCGACAAAAAACATGTTACCTGTGCAAAGAAAACAGACATTTCCCGCATTTAAAAGACAGTTTTCCCTTTGAAACTTTAAAATCGATTTTCTCAAAAACTATAAGCTCTTTTTGCTAATTTTTTTTTCCTCTTGTACCCACTCCCAAGGTGCACATACCCTGCAAATTTGGGGTATGTAGCATGTAAGGAGGCTTTACAAACCACAAAAGTTCGGGTCCCCATTGACTTCCATTATGTTCGGAGTTCGGGTCGAACACCCGAACATCGCGGCCATGTTCGGCCTGTTCGGCCCGAACCCGAACATCTAGATGTTCGCCCAACACTACTCTTTTGCCTCTCACTTGAACTTCCACGCTTGTGGTGCCTGAAATTGCGCGCCGCCTACCTTGTGGCACAAGGCGAACTCGTGCAGCAGTGGGTTCTTCAACAGACTCATCTGTGCTGCTGCTACGACGGCGATGTTCTCGTTCACAAACAAAATCTGGGTCTATGTCCACATTGTCCATACCCTCCTCTTCCATCTCCTCAAACTCGTCATATGTCATTGTGGGGGGCCGCCGCCGTGGAGTACAGCTCCCCAGCACAACCGTCAGGGGAAACACCTCTTCCCTTGCCCCTCCCTCTTTCACCGGATTTCTTCCTCATTTCACTTATCCTTACAGTACACGCTGACTGGCAGCAGTACAGTGGCAGTACAGAAATGCTATACAGTGGTGGGTGAGCGGTGTACCACTATTGCCAGCAGCGACACAGAGCACAATGCTATACAGTGGCGGGTGAGCGGTGTACTACTGTTCCCAGCAGACAAAGAGTGGCAGTAAACACAATGCTATATAGTGTGGCTGAGCCGTGTACACAGAGTGGCAGTAAACACAATGCTATATAGTCTGCTATATAGTCACCCCGAACGGGGTGATGTTCTGCAGCACCCGAACAGTGGCGAACACTGTTCGCCCAACACTACTGGGAACGCAGATTTTAGTACCTAAACACACGATACAACATGTTTTCCGGGGTCGGACTCTGAGGCACATACAGATGGTCCCGATCATCATCCTCATCATACAACTCTTCTCCTGAGTCTGACCCACCCACCACCTCTGCCACCCCAACATCCCCAGACACAGTCACAGACCCCTCATCGTCCTCAACATTAACTTGGGATGCTGGCCTGAGCCCGACCTCCTCCTCCACATCAGGCCCCATCATCCCCTCAATGGCAGCCCTCATTAATCGCTCTGGCGCCGGACCGATGGACACAACGTTCTCCTCCGGGGAGGGCTGCTGCTGACCACTGGCTGCTGGGGTGGATGTTATAGCTTGCGTGGGGCGTTGGCTGTTGCTGTTGTTGGGAGTGCTGCTCACAGCGGAGGTCTCTGAGGAACTCATGGTGAGCTCATATAGTGGTTGACGGTGAGTGGAGTATTACTGATCCCAGCAATATACACACTGACTGGCAGAGTACGCAATGCTATATAGTCTGGCTGAGCCGTGTACACAGAGTGGCAGTGAACAATGCTATATAGTCTGGCTGAGCGGTGTACACAGAGTGGCAGTACACACAATGCTATATAGTCTGGCTGAGCCATGTACACAGAGTGGCAGTAAACAATGGTATATAGTCTGGCTGAGCGGTGTACACAGAGTGTCAGTAAACAATGGTATATAGTCTGGCTGAGCGGTGTACACAGAGTGTCAGTAAACAATGGTATATAGTCTGGCTGAGCGGTGTACACAGAGTGTCAGTAAACAATGGTATATAGTCTGGCTGAGCGGTGTACACCGAGTGTCAGTAAACAATGGTATATAGTCTGGCTGAGCGGTGTACACAGAGTGTCAGTAAACAATGGTATATAGTCTGGCTGAGCGGTGTACACAGAGTGTCAGTAAACAATGGTATATAGTCTGGCTGAGCGGTGTACACAGAGTGTCAGTAAACAATGGTATATAGTCTGGCTGAGCGGTGTACACAGAGTGTCAGTAAACAATGGTATATAGTCTGGCTGAGCGGTGTACACAGAGTGTCAGTAAACAATGGTATATAGTCTGGCTGAGCGGTGTACACCGAGTGTCAGTAAACAATGGTATATAGTCTGGCTGAGCGGTGTACACAGAGTGTCAGTAAACAATGGTATATAGTCTGGCTGAGCGGTGTACACAGAGTGTCAGTAAACAATGGTATATAGTCTGGCTGAGCGGTGTACACAGAGTGTCAGTAAACAATGGTATATAGTCTGGCTGAGCGGTGTACACAGAGTGTCAGTAAACAATGGTATATAGTCTGGCTGAGCGGTGTACACAGAGTGTCAGTAAACAATGGTATATAGTCTGGCTGAGCGGTGTACACAGAGTGGCAGTACACACAATGCTATATAGTCTGGCTGAGCGGTGTACACAGAGTGGCAGTACACACAATGCTATAGAGTCTGGCTGAGCGGTGTACACAGAGTGGCAGTACACACAATGCTATGTAGTCTGGCTGAGCGGTGTACACAGAGTGGCAGTAAACACAATGCTATATATAGCGTGGCTGAGCGAGGTGCACAGTGGCAGTACACACAATGCTATATAGTCAGGCTGAGCCGTGTACACAGAGTGGCAGTACACACAATGCTATATAGTGTGGCTGAGCGAGCGGTGTACTACTATTCCCAGCAGACACAGAACAGTAAACACAATGCTATATAGTGTGGGTGAGCGAGCGGTGTACCACTATTCCCAGCAGACACAGAACAGTAAACAGAATGCTATATAGTGTGGCTGAACGAGCGGTGTACCACTATTCCCAGCAGACACAGAACAGTAAACAGAATGCTATATAGTGTGGCTGAGCGAGCGGTGTACCACTATTCCCAGCAGACACAGAACAGTGAACAGAATGCTATATAGTGTGGCTGAGCGAGCGGTGTACTACTATTCCCAGCAGACACAGAACAGTAAACAGAATGCTATATAGTGTGGCTGAGCGAGGTACACAGAGTGGCAGTAAACAGAATGCTATATAGTGTGGCTGAGCGAGCGGTGTACTACTGTTCCCAGCAGCGACACACAATGACTGGGGGGACCCTGGCTAGCGTGGCTGGAGAGCGAACTACCCTGCCTGCCTACCCAAAGCTAAACCCACAGAGAAATGGCGGAGATATGACGTGGTTCGGGTATTTATTTACCCGAACCACGTGACCGTTCGGCCAATCAGAGCGCGTTCGGGCCCGAACCACGTGACCCGTTCGGCCAATCACAGCGCTAGCCGAACGTTCGGGGAACGTTCGGCCATGCGCTCTTAGTTCGGCCATGTGGCCGAACGGTTTGGCCGAGCACCGTCAGGTGTTCGGCCGAACTCGAACATCACCCGAACAGGGTGATGTTCTGCAGAACCCGAACAGTGGCGAACACTGTTCGCCCATCACTAGTCCCTGGTTCGAATCCCAGCCAGGGCACTATCTGCAAAGAGTTTGTATGTTCTCTCCGTGTCTGCGTGGGTTTCCTCCGGGCACTCCGGTTTCCTCCCACATTCCAAAAACATACGGATAAGTTAATTGGCTCCCCCTAAAAAATTGGCCCTACACTACAGTACTTACACTACATAATATACGCATATGGCAATGGTAGGGATTAGATTGTGAGCTCCTTTGAGGGACAGTTAGTGACAAGATATATATATACACTGTACAGCGCTGCGTAATATGTCGGCGCTATATAAATACTTAATAATAATAATAATAATAATAATAATATTATTCCATTCCGTTTCTGTAAACTCCCTCTGTATATCCCTTTGCCACTTAGTTCTCCAATTGCCTGTTAACTCTTGTCTTCTATTTAGCCAACCATATATTTTAGAAAGGGAGCCCCTAGTACTTCCCTCTCCTACACACATCTTCTCTAACGGTGTAAGCTCTTTTGAAAATTCCTCCTTTGTGCCCTGTGTCCTCAGAAATGATCTAAATTGCAGGAGGCTCCACATTTCCCCTGTCCTATTCTGTATATTTTCAAAGAACTTTACTGGAGGTTCCCACTCACCTTCTCTCACCAACATTCCTGCCCTTAATGGCTGTGTTCCCCTCCAGGTCAGGTAAGCATTCTTTTGGCATCCCTGTATAAATTCTGGGTTATCCAGAATCGGGAGGAGTGGAGAGGGCCCATTAGACAGCTGGATTTTCCGCCTATATAGAAACAAGCTTTTTAATGCATTGTCCAAGAAACTTCCCGCTGGGTGTGTAATACTCACCCTCTTTTTCATCCATGGTAGCCCTATCAAGGGTATATTTACTAAATGCTGTTCCATTTCAATCCAAATTTTTTCCTTTTTATTCCTATGCCAGTCCACAATCCTATTTATGGAAGCTGCCACATGATACAGCTGGGGGTTCGGGACAGAAAGCCCCCCCCTCTCTTTAGTCTGGGTTATCAGATTATATTTTATGCGTGGTGGCTTAGAGTACCAAATAAATCTCAAAAATTCCTTTCTTAACAGGGTAAAAAAAGAAGTAGGCACTGCCATTGGAAGTGCCTGAAAGATATATATTAATCTTGGCATGATGTTCATTTTTAGGATACTGATTCTTCCAAACCATGAAAATTCCGGTCTATTCCATTTGCTCAGGTCACTCCTCACCTCTCGGGCTATGGTCTTATAGTTACTTTTATATAATGTTTGGATATCTGGTGATATATTTATCCCTAAATATTTTAGTGTAGGTGATACCCATTTAATCGGAAAATTTTCTTTTAATTGTTCAATTTCTTTCTGCTCCATTGCTACCCCCAGAGCCTCACATTTTCCCCAATTGATTTTAAACCCCGACACATTTCTGTATCTACTAAACTCGGCCAGTAGACACGGTAGAGACAGCCTGGGATTTGTCAGAAAAAACAAAAGATCATCTGCGAAACCCGCCACTTTGTGTTCTCTGCTCCCAACTCCCAGGCCCCTCACATCCCCATTCATCCTAATCCTCCTCAGGAGTGGCTCAAGCGTCAGCACAAAAATCAATGGGGATAGAGGGCACCCTTGTCGAGTTCCCCTAAAAATCTTCATATGATCTGAGAGCACTCCGTTGACCTTGATTCTGGCCATCGGGGTCGAGTACAAAGCTAATATGCGTGTCAGCATTTTCTCCCCCACTCCTATATGACAGAGGGTTGCCTTCAGGAAGTCCCAGTCTACCCTGTCAAATGCCTTCTCGGCATCCGTCGAGAGGCACATGACAGGTGACCGGGACTCCTTCGCATGCTGCAAAAGCATAACTGCTCTAGTAATATTATCACGGGCCTCCCTCTGCATTATAAACCCGGCTTGATCTGGGTCTACCAGTTCCGGGACCAACCCTGCCAGTCGTTTTGCCAATATGTGTGCACCCAACTTCAGGTCTACATTTAACAGTGATATTGGTCTATAATTGGGACATTGTCCCGGGTCCTTATCTTTCTTTTTAATTACTGTAATTTGTGACTCCAGTGAGTCCCTTCCATAGTGTCCTCCCCTATCTCCCCTCTCCACCAAGGAGTTTAATGCGTCCGCCAAATGTTGTGCCAAATTAGATTCAAAGCATTTAAAGTACTCTGCCCCGAAACCATCCGGGCCCGGGGCCTTACCTAACGCTGAGTGGGCTATTGCTCTTCTTACTTCCTCCAACGATATCGGTTCCTCCAACCTTTTCTTATCCTCTTCTGCTAACTTAGGCATACCTGAATCCCGTATATATTCCTCTATATCCTTATTTCTCTTTACTCTCTGATTATCTGTTACTTCTCCACTTCTTCCATATAATGTTTCATAGAATTCTTTAAAAATTCTTGCCATGGATTCATTTCTATGATGTTTTTTAGACTGGGGATCATTAATAAACGGGACATAATTCATCCGTTGTTGGGCCTTAAGTGCTCTTGCCAGCAATCTCCCACCCTTGTTCCCATATTCATAATAAGTTTTCTGGCATCTCTGTATCGCATATCTAGCCCGCGTATACATTAACTTTTTATATTTTTCCCTTTCTACTGTCAAGTCCCCTAAGATGTCTCTCGTCCCTGTCTCTTTATGTTCTCTCTCCAGCCGCTCAATGTTCTCTAATAATTCCCTCCTATTCCTTTCTCCCTCTCTCTTTGCTCTACTTCCCTCCTGGATGAGATGCCCCCTAATCACAAATTTGTGCGCCTCCCATATGGTCATCTCTGAAGTATCTGTTCCTTTATTATTATTAAAGTATTCATTTATATTATTCCTTATTCTTTCTCTGATATCTTGTCTTTGTAACAGATATGCATTTAATCTCCATTGGGGAGCTCTCCCTTTTGTAGGTGTTAAATGCACTTTCAAAAAAACTGGTGCATGGTCAGAGAGCGTAGCCTGACCTATTGATGACTCCAAATGTTCCGAGAGAAGATTGTGTGACACCAATATATAGTCTATACGTGAGTACATGTTATGTGGGGCCGAATAGAATGTATAATCTCTTACCGTGGGATGCTGGAGGCGCCAGAGATCTACTAATTGTCTATTCTGTATCATAATTCTACCTCTCCTAATGCCCTTATATGTGAGGAAAGTTTTACCAGAGGATGAATCCATAGCAGGTTCCAATATCAAATTCATATCCCCTCCCATAATTATGTCCCCCTCTGCGAAATCGTCTAATGCCCTCAAGTATTGTTCTAGGAAGTTCAATTGTTTACTATTTGGGGCATAGAAGGAGCCTAATGTTATTTTCCTGCTCTCATATATTCCTTTGACTAGGAGGAATCTTCCCTCCCCATCTCTATATACCTCTTCATCTTCCAATATTACCCCCTGCGCAAATACAATGGCCACTCCTCTCTTTTTAGCCTCCTGTGCATTACTGTAAATGGCCCGAGGATACTTTTTATTGATTAGCTTAGGGTGGGCTAACTCTTTAAAATGGGTTTCTTGTATAAATGCTATCTTAATTTTAGCTTTATGCATCTAATGTAGAAGGGAGGACCTCTTCTCTGGTTTATTAAGTCCTCGGGCATTCAGGGACATTATGTTAAGACCACTCATCTTCTTTTCCTGTTTCCGGGGCTCTCCGCTGTCCCCCACATCCCCCCCCCCAACCATTCATACCACTCAGACTCCTCTCCACTGCATCTCCATCTTTCATTCTGCATACTCCATATTTCTTTCATGTTGGTTGTCCCCACATAGGCACTCCCAATAGGTGCCTCTGAGCATTTTACTCTATCCCTGTAGGTCCTGTTGTATCCTGTCCTACTTTTATTGGCCCAATGGCCCAATGGGGGAATGTGATGCATGAAAACATGAGGTTGAAGACCCTCCATCTCCCCCCCCCCACAACCCTCCCATATAAATCAGTACATCTCCTGAACCCAATATGGGAGAGGAGAGGTAAAATGGGAAGGGGAAGAGAAAAAAAAAAATTTCCCTTTCCTTTTCTCTTCTCCTTCCTCCCTCCCCATGGAGTACCCAGCTCCCACTATCCCCTTCCTCCTTTACGTTTAAATTTAGAATGTTCTTAATTGGATTTGATGTTTATACCCTTGGAGTTGGCCATTGGCGACTTTCAGGACAAGTATTCTGTGTAGTCCCCTCCTCCTCCTTTTCCTTCTCTACTCACCCCCTCTTCCCTTACTCTCCGTGTTTCCCCATTATTGTGTCTATTTCCTACGTTATACTCTCTATGTGTCTCTCAATTTACTCTCTACTCTATATTTAACCCTTTATCTCCTTATCCACTTACTCTCCTGTGTCTAATAAACATGAACTCTCTAATTCACTGCAGATAAATTCCCCTCTGTTTACCTTCCTATGTGTTAACCATCCCCCCCCTATGTTATTGAAACTACTCCTATATTACTATTCTCCCCTCTCTTATTGTGTCTTCTCTTTAATTCCATAATAAAGTCCCTCGTGCTCTATATCTGTGTTCTAGCTTTTAAACTTTCAAACTTCTAACTTCCTTTTAGTGTTTGTACTTTCTTGTCCTTTCGGTCGCCAATTTCCAGCTCCCGAGTCCCACATACACAACACGCCCATATCCGCCATGTGTGGTTATAGTTATTCTTGGTCCCATTAAATCACTTTCTCCCTCCAGGGAGCAATCACAGCCATTGTTCCGTGGCTTATCGTGGGCTTCAGTCCATCATCCATATCTCAATTGTTCCGTGGTCTCTATAAATAGTCCATCGGTGGCTATTGTGGCAAGTGCATATACCCCGTTCTATTTCTTCCACTCACTCCTTCCTCTATCCCCCTCCTCCCTTTATAGGCTCCTATATCTGTCTATTTATACTCCCTTTGAGTCCCCCTTACCTCATCTTATTTCTAATACCGGGGTACCACACCTGCCCTTCCAGCCACCGATGTCATACCCCACTTCCTTACTTAATACCCTTCCTCTTTCTCCATAAACATCTATATTTTACCAAGTCATGATTCTAATATTTCTATATTTACATAGTGCATCTCACCTTAAGAAAAGAGAAAGAAAAGAAAAAAAAAAAAAAAAAAGGAAGGAAATTACATAATGCATCTCCCCTCCCCTTCTCCCCCCTCCCCGCATCCCCTCTTTCAATTAATCAATCCAAATTTCATTATATTCCCACTCCAGTGCTCACCTCATATTATTTATCAATTCACACTCATCAATTATTGAGAAGATTTATCCCCCAGATATTCATCAGTGGCTATCATGGCAGGTATATCTGTCCCTAGCCATTTTTCTCTTCATTCCTTCCTTCTTCCCTCCCCCCCCCTCCACCCACCGCTTCTATATCTATCCCTTTATATTCCCCTTTGAATACCCCTTAACTCTACTTACAATGGTAGTATCATTATCATACCTACCATTCCAGCCACCAATATTACATGCTCCCCCCTTATCAATTATATTTTTTATTAGGTCCACATTTCAATGTCTCTGGGCATATAATGTCTCTGGGCATATAGAATACATTTCACCTCCTCCTCGATGGGAAGGAGAAAAAAAAAAAAAAAACCCACACACCTCAATAAGTTCTTTCCCCTTCCCTCCCCCTCCCCCCGTCCTCTATCCTCTTAATATTCTTTATATCTTTGGGGTCTTTGTGCTGTCATATCCAGGTCTGGGTCCCACTCCGGGACCTTCCCCGGTGTGACAGCTAAAAATTCAAAAAAATCTGCAAGGTCTCTCGGATGTCTTAAAAAAAAAGATCGTTGATTTTTCCTTACAATGAGGCTAAAGGGGAACCCCCATCTATACTGTATTTCTTCTTTCTGCAATATTTGTATTATTGGGCGCAGTGCTCTCCTCTGTTGTAACGTGCTAAATGCTAAGTCCTGAAAAAGTTGGATTGGGGCTGAGTCACATAGAATCCTTTCCTGTTGTCTCGCAGCTGCCATAATGGCTTCCTTCTCATGAAAGTGATGCAGCCTACAGATAACATCCCTTGGGGCTTCCCCTGCCTTTGGCGATTGCTTCAGTGCTCTATGACAGCCTTGTTGTGCTGGGTGGTCAGACAGTATGCCCCCAGCATTACAATTACATTTTTTTTATTATCTGAGATGTTTTACAACCCCCATCTTGAACTATTGGCCAATTTTTTTCTATTCCTTTAACTCCGAAGTGTCTTTCTGCCATGCAATAGTTTTATATCCTGTAATTAGTTTTCAGTTAGAACCTGTCATTTGCATATCTTGATGCTTAACCACTTCCCTACTAAGGGGTTTTTCACCTTCTGTACCACAGCAACTCCATTCATTCGCCAATAACTTTATCACTACTAATCACAACACAATGATCTATATCTTTCTTTTTTCGCACACCAATTGGGCTTTCTTTGGGTGTTACTTTTTGCTAGCTAAGATTTATTTTATTCTAAATGCATTTTAACGGGAAAATTAAAAAATGAAAAAAATTCATTATTTCTTAGTTTTCGGCTATTTTAAAATAATACATGCTACCATATTTAAAACCCACACATTTTATTTGCCCATTTGTCCCGCTTATTCAAACCTTTAAAATATTTCCCTAATGCAATGTATGGTGCCAATATTTTATTTGAAAATAAAGTTGCATTTTTTTCAGTTTTGCATCCATCACTATTTACAATCCTGAATTTTCAAAATTAACAGTAATATACCCTCTTGACATACATATGTAAAAAGTTCAGTCCCTAAGCAACTATTTATGTATTTTTTTTAATTGTCATTTTTTTTAATCATGCAAAAGTTTTATTTGGTTAACTATGGGAGAGGGTGGGAGGTAAGGAGTTAATTTTAATGTAATGTATGTATATTTTATTTAAAAAATGTATGTAGGTGTAATTTTAATTTTCTGTTTGGCCACAAGATGTCCTCGCGCATTATTTCCTATTAGCGTACTATAAGTACGCAAACAGGAAGTAATGAGTGGGCATGTTACTTCCTTAGTTACAATGACGCAAGCATCTCATTGATGCCCGTGATCACGTTCCCATTCACTGATCTCCTCTCTAGTGGGCAGTGACAAGTACCCGCACGGGAACCCTTACAGTGAGAAAAAGGGAATCAAGCCTAGTCCTGTGCAGCCTCAGGACTGTACATTCACATGCTTACCTCATCGTGTCAAATGTCCGTTTAGGTATCCTTTAAGTTTTGATTTTAAGTGTCTATCTGTTAGCATAAACAATGGTAAAAAAAAGTAGCACTCATACATAACAGGGAATATGGGTGCCCAAGCCTCAATGGATCCCCACACCTTTAGATCCTGTCCATATAGCAAAAAAGCGTTGGAGGCTGGCACTTCCAAAAGTTGAAAAAGCTCTTTATTGAATCATAAAAACAGTGGTAATACAGCTGTATTACCAATGATTTTATGATTCAATAAAGAGCTTTTTCTACTTTTGGAAGTGCCAGGATCCAACGCTTTTTTGCTAAGTGTCTATCTGTTATCATACTGTCCTTACTATAAATGTGTGGAAGAGGAAAGAGAGAAAGAGAGAAAAAAAAGAGTATGTTTACTGATCTGTTACTGTGCTGTTTGCTAAAATAATTGAATAAATTACTGAAAAGGGGGAGCATGTTTCCCCTGAAGGCAGAGATATATGTATGAAGGCAGCGTAATATATGCTGAAGGCAGCACAATATATGCATGATAACCCATAACTCCCTGACATGTTTCCAGTCTATAAAATTCACAAAATATTTTGAAAGTGCTACAATGGATGCTAAAAGCACAACAGCTAAAATATGTACTAAAATGTCCAAAAAAACCCCCCAAAAAACTTGAAGACAAAGTCTCTACACAGGTGCGCTTCTATATTAGCCGTGGCAAGCTTTCTCTGTAAATCCTTGTTTATAGTAGACAGCGCTCACAGTGTTCTTATATTCATCACCAGGCACCCCGTGGGGGAATAGACTCACCCCGTAGATGTGACCGCTGTTAGACTGGTCATATAGCACTCAGTAAATGCCCGGCACTTTGGGTTGTCAGTTCCTCCCTCCTCGGCGTGTAGGTGTTGTGTGGATCCAGCAAACCATTAAACCTCATATGAAGAGAATGTGCTCATAGCGTAATTCCATCAAAGTAAAAAAGATTTTATTTTTAAAATGCGCTCACATGCAGGGCCGGGACAAGGTTCCCCAACACCAGAGGCAGAGACTACAAAGTGTGTGCCGCGTTCAGTACACACACATACCAAATATGAAAAGATATACTGCGCTCCACTGGGATAACTGAATTCACACTGTCAGGGGATCGCAGCAATGAATAAGGTCACTCCACCTTTAACAGATATATATCTCAAAAAATCACTGCGCTTGCTTACACCCTGTAAAAAATAATCAGAAAATACACATAGTGCCCAGTACTGTCTAAAACAGGCTACAATGAACACCCTGTGCCGCACTCCAGGGGGTCGTGCCACCACCTTGATAAGGGACAATATCACAGCTCCCCCTTTGTGGGTGCACTCCCCGGAAGCGCGTCTTGAGTTATTGCATATCACATCCAATCTATCTCTAGCCAGCCAAGGAGCAGATCCAGCATGTGACAAGACATCCCTTTATTTAAAACTAGCTCATTGCCCGGCGTTGCCCGGGTATGTATTTGGCTGGTGTTGGCTCCGCCTACTTTTTCTAACCCTAACACACAATTACTCACTGACCAAGTTTGTGAGCTTTGCGGTCTTTGGTATCAATCATCTGCATTGAAATGAAACAAATGTGACTGGCTGTGTGTGGCTCCACCAGCTGTACCAGGTTTGAGGCCTGTGCCATTAACAGTTCAAGAATGGTAGCAATTAAATATTCCCCTTGAAAAGCAACAGGTGAAGTTTGATTCACTTTTGTAGGTTTCTCCCACTTTTCTGAATATTAATCCCAGTCACCCAGTGACCAACTGTGCAAAGTTTAAAAACCCTGCCATTAACAGAATGGCTGCAGTTTACATTTTCCCAGTGAAATTTGTATTTGTCTCCACCCACTGATGACCCGGCATTGCCCGGGTATGTATTTGACTGATGTTGGCTCCGCACACTTTCTAACCCTAAAACACACAAACACTCAAAGACCAAGTTTGTGAGCTTTGGGGTCCTTGGCATCAATAATTTGTATATTCCCATAGAAATTAAACAAATCAGATAGGCTGTTTGTGGCTCCACCCCTCTCCAGCATTTGAACCCCAGTCGCCCAATGACCAACTGTAGCAGGTTTGAGGCATCTGCTATTAACAGTGTAAAAATGGCAGCAATTTAAATATTCCACTTGAAAATTGAATTTTGATTGGCTATTAAAGGCTCCACCCACTTCCCTGAATATTAATCTCAGTCACTCAGTGACCATCTGGGCAAAGATTGGGAACCCTGAAATAAACAGTGTAAGAAGGGCTGCAGTTTACACTTTCCCAGTGAAATTTGTTTTTGGCTCCGCCCACTTTTTGTAACCTGGACACAAAGTCCCTACTCAATGCCCAAATGTGTGAGTTTTGGTGTCCTTGGCATCAATAATTTGTATTTTCCCATGAAATGAAACAAATCTGATTCACTGTTTGTGGCTCTGTCCCCTTTTGTGAATTTGAACCTCAGTTACCCAATGACCAACTGTACCAGGTTTGAGGCTTGTGCCATTAACAGTGCAAGAATGGCAGCGATTTTAATATTCTCTTTGAAAAGTGACATGTGATTTTTGATTGGCATTTTTAGGCTCCACCCACTTTTTTGAATATTAATCCCAGTCACCCAGTAACCAGCTATGCTAAGTTTGAGAACCCTGCCATTAACAGTCAAGAAGGGCTGCAGTTTACAATTTCCCAGAAAAATCTGTTTTTAACTCCACCCACTTTTTGTAACCTTGACACACAGTCACTACTCAATGACCAGGTTTGTGAGCTTTTGGGTTCCTGGCATCAAAATTGTGCTAATGGAAGCAGTTTATTCAGCAAAGAAATCTGGCTGTTTTTGGCTCCGCCCCTTTACTGAATTTGAACCCCAAACACTTAACGACCGACTGTAGCAAGTTTGAGGCCTCTGCTATTAACAGTGTGAGAATGGCTGCAGTTTCAATATTCCCCTTGAAAATCAATAGGTGAATTTTGATTGGCTCTTGTAGGCTCCACCTACTTTTCCGAATATTAATCCTAGTCACCCAGTGACCAACTGTGTGAAGTTTGAGAACCCTGCCATTAACAGTGTAAGAAAAGCTGCAGTTTACATTTCCCCATGTAAAAAGTTAGTAGTTTTTGGCTCCGCCCACTATTTCTAATCTTGACATACAGTCACTTAATGACCACGTTTATGAGCTTTGGGGTCTTTGGCATCAATAAGTTGCATTTTACCATTGAAATTAAACAAAATCTGATTGGCTGTTTTTGGCCCGCTCCCTTCAGAATTTAAACCCCAGTCTCCCAGTGACTGACTGTAGCAGATGTTAGGCCTCTGCCATTAAGAGTGCATGAATGGCAGCAATGTAAATATTTTCCTTGAAAATCAAAAGGTGAATTTTGATTGGCTGCTGTAGGCTCCACCCATTTTTCTGAATATTAGTCCCAGTCACCCAGTGGCCAACTGTGTCACATTTGAGAACCCTGCCAATAACTGAACGGCTGAAATCAATCTAACAAATCTGATTGGCTGTTTGTGGCTCCACCCCTTTAGTGAATTTGGACCCCAGTCACCCAATGACTGACTGTTTCAGGTTTGAGGCCTCTGCCACTAACAGTGTAAGAATGGTAGCAATGTGAATATTCCCCTTGAAAATCAATAGGTACATTTTGATTGGCTGTTGTAGGCTCCACCCACATTTCTGAATATTCATCCCAGTCACCCAGTGGTCAATTGTGTAAAGTTTGGGAACCCTGCAATGTAAAAAATGAAGTTGTTGGCACCGCCCACTTTTTCTAACCTTGACATACAGTCACTCAATTATCAAGTTTATCAGCTTTGGGGTCCTTGGTATCAATACTTTGTATATTCCCATTGAAAAATAAACAAATCTGGCTGTTTGTGGCTCCACCTCCTGCCTGAATTTGGACCCTAGTCACCCAGTGACCAACTGTACCAGGTTTGAGGCATCTGCTTTTACCAGTATAAGAGAATGGTAGCAGATGAAATATTCCCTTTGAAAATCAAAAGGTGAATTTTTATTGGCTGTTGTAGGCTCCACCCACCTTCCAAAATCTTAATCTGTCACTCAATGACCAACTGTGCAAAGTTTGAGAACCCTGCCATTAACGGTGTAAGAATGGCTGCAGTTTATATTTTCCCAGTAAAAGTTGTTTTGGCTCCGCCCACTTTTTGTAACCTTGACACACAGTCACTCAATGACCACGTTTGTGAGCTGTCAGGTTCCTGGCATCAAACATGTGTGAATGGAAGCAGTTTATCCACCAAGGAAATCTGATTGGCTGTATGTGGCCCCGCCCCTTTAGTAAATTTGGACCCCAGTCACCCAATGACCGACTGTAGCAAGTTTGAAGCCTCTGCCATTAAAAGTGTAAGAATAACAGCAGTTTAAATATTCTCCTTGAAAATCAATAGGTGAATTTTGATTGGCTGTTGTAGGCTCCACCCATTTTCTTGAATCTTAATCACATTCACCCAGTGACCAAGTGTGGCAAGTTTGAGAACCCTGCGATACACAGTCTAAGAATGGCTGCAGTTTACATTTTCCCATTTAAAATGAACGGCTGAAATTTGATTGGCTGTTTTATGCTCCGCCCACTTTTCCTGGATTTGTAACCTCGGTCACCAAGTGACCAACTGTGCCATGTGTGTGGACTCTGGCTTGATTACTGTGAGAATGGCAGCCTTTTACATTTTTTCCATTGACTTGAATGGGTGGAATCTGATTTGCTGTTTGTAGCTCCGCCCAGGTGTGCAGGGGGGCCGCGAGACCCCCAGAACATATCATCCCAGGTAGTAAGGGATCTGCGTACCAAGTTTCGTTCAAATCGGTCAAGCCGTTTTTGCGTGATCGCGGCACATACACACACACACACACACATACACACACACACACACACACACATACATCCGATTTTATATATATAGATTACTTTTATATATGCAGGCTTACAGGTTTACGAGATGGCTCCAACCACGGATACCATAGAGCAGCACGATCCACCCGGTCCTCCTGCTTCCTCCTCTGACGTCAGCGCGCCTCCGACTCCACCCTTTTTTATGATGTCTGTCACAGCTCCAGGGAGTCAGAGAAGATGTAGGGGTACACACACACACAGTAGACATACACACACAACACATACAGTACACACACAGGTCACACAGAGTACATACAGTACACACACACATACAGTGTACTGTATACACACACACACACACACACACACACACACACAGTACACACACACGTACAAATACACAGTACACACACATACATTATACAGTGGCTTGCAAAAGTATTTGACCCCCTTGAAGTTTTCCACATTTTGTCACATTACTGCCACAACCATGAATCAATTTTATTGCAATTCCACGTGAAAGACCAATACAAAGTGGTGTACACGTGAGAAGTGGAACGAAAATCATACATGATTCCAAACATTTTTTACAAATAAATAACTGCAAAGTGGGGTGTGCATAATTATTCAGCCCCCTTTGGTCTGAGTGCAGTCAGTTGCCCATAGACATTGCCTGATGAGTGCTAATGACTAAATAGAGTGCACCTGTGTGTAATCTAATGTCATTTCAAATACAGCTGCTCTGTGACAGCCTCAGAGGTTGTCTGAGAGAATATTGGGAGCAACAACACCCTGAAGTCCAAAGAACACACCAGACAGGTCAGGGATGAAGTTATTGAGAAATTTAAAGCAGGCTTAGGCTACAAAATGATTTCCAAAGCATTGAACATCCCATGGAGCACTGTTCAAGCGATCAATCAGAAATGGAAGGAGTATGGCACAACTGTAAACCTACCAAGACAAGGCCGTCTACCTAAACTCACAGGCTGAACAAGGAGAGCGCTGATCAGAAATGCAGTCAAGAGGCCCTTGGTGACTCTGGACGAGCTGCAGAGATCTACAGCTCAGGTGGGGGAATCTGTCCATAGGACAACTATTAGCCGTGCACTGCACAAAGTTGGCTCTTATGGAAGAGTGACAACAAGAAAGCCATTGCTAACAGAAAAGCATAAAAAGTCCCGTTTGCAGTTTGCCACAAGCCATGTGGGGGACACAGCAAACATGTGGAAGAAGGTGCTCTGGTCGGATGAGACCAAAATGGAACTTTTTGGCCAAAATGCAAAACGCTATGTGTGGCGGAAAACTAACACTGCACATCACTAAGAACACACCATCCCCACAGTCAAATATGGGGGTGGCCGCATCATGCTCTGGGGTTGCTTCTCTTCAGCAGGGACAAGGAAACTGGTCAAAGTTGATGGCAAGATGGATGGAGCCAAATGCAGGGCAATCTTGGAAGAAAACCTCTTGGAGTCTGCAAAAGACTTGAGACTGGAGCTGAGGTTCACCTTCCAGCAGGACATCGACCCTAAAGATAAAGCCAGGGCAACAATGGAATGGTTTAAAACAAAACATATCCATCTGTTAGAATGGCCCAGTCAAAGTCCAGATCTAAATCCAATCGAGAATCTGTGGCAAGATCTGAAAACTGCTGTTCACATACGCTGTCAATCTAATCTGACTGAGCTGGAGCTGTTTTGCAAAGAAGAATGGGCAAGGCTTTCAATCTCTAAATGTTCAAAGGTGGTAGAGACATACCCTAAAAGACTGGCAGCTGTAATTGCAGCAAAAGGTGGTTCTATAAAGTATTGACTCCGGGGGCTGAATAATTACGCACATCCCACTTTGCAGTTATTTATTTGTAAAAAATGTTTGAAGTTTAAGTATGATTTTCGTTCCACTTCTCACGTGTACACCACTTTGTATTGGTCTTTCACGTGGAATTCCAATAAAATTGATGCATGTTTGTGGCAGTAATGTGACAAAATGTGGAAAACTTCAAGGGGGCCGAATACTTTTGCAAGCCACTGTACTTACACACACAGTACACACACACACACACATACAGTACACACACACACACACACAGTACACACACACACACACACACACACACACACACACACACACACACACACACACACACACACACACACACACACAGTACAGACACAGGTCACACAGAGTACATACAGTACACACGCATACAGTACACACACACAGATTACATACATACAATACTCTTTCATTCTCTCTCCCTCCCTCTCACTAGCTCTCTCTCTTTCTCTTCTTTCTCCCTCTACTCCAATCCCCCCTCCATACCTGCTTCATTCCGGCATGCATGTGAAAGCAGCTGGGTCCCCCTCACCTTCCGTCATTGAGGTTTTGGCGTTCATAGTGCTATCAGGCACTGTCCCTCCCCCGTTCAGTCCAGGTGCAGCTCACACTTGCAGAGAAAGTCTTCAGGCAATTCTGCAGGCACCACTTCCATTAGAGCAGAAGCCTGCTTCCTGCTGTTGCCTAGTTACATGATGCCACGGCCGTGCCTGTCATCTCTGTAATGACAGCACGGCTATTATGGAGAAGTGGGGCTCCTTACATAGGTGGCAGAGATTAGCTCAGTGCCTGAGCAGCAGGCGGGAAGTGAACAGCAATATGTGGCAGGTGGGTGGCTTAGAGGTTTTGAGGAATGTGCCCTCAAGTGGCTGCGCTCATAGGCTGCAGCCTGCCCAGCCTCTGCCGGGCCCTGCTCACATGCAAGTGGCAGGTACAGCAGGCATTGAGTATTAACGGGCTCTCCCCCGTTGCCTCCCGGACAGGCTCTTGGTTAATTCCCGTTCCCGCTGCCTCGCTCCTGGACCACATCAAAGGCCACTTCCTGAACGTCTGCTAAGCTCCCCCTACGCGTTTCCTCACTCCGCGTGACTCATCAGGGGCGTTCAGTCAGTCATCTCTTTACTAGCTCCTGAAAACATATCTGACACATCAGATAGACTCAAAAGTGTGCATTTATATTTTTATTTCTTTGTGTTGATTAATTGAAATTAAAATAAAAACAGAACAAAAGTTGTTGTGATCAAATAACCCACCCAAAACAAAATAATTTCATTTACTGCAAAAATGTTCATAAAACATCTTTTTAATCACAGTAAAAATACATTTCCTCACTAATGCTTTTATTTAAAAGTGGGCTTAATTTGAAACAGGTGTTCTGTCTTTGAAGTATAGTATAATATTATTTCTTTTGGTATAATGGAATAACCTATTGTCACACATACATCATTTACAATACAGCTAACAAAAATTACTGATTAGACGAACTCAGTTTGTAAACACTTGGTGCTAATTCCAGCCAGTAAGTGAAATCAATGTCACATGCAAAAAGTATCTCCACTGGAAGTTCTGGCAACTGCATTTTCTTGGATAATTAATGTAACATTATCTAAAAACTGTGCATTCAAAAGAAATGATCCAAACCTACTAATTAGTGGTCTGCCTCAATGGTGTGAAGTAAGGCCACGAACATAGATTCACAGCACTTTCCTGCCGAGACTCACTGCCGTCTTGACAGTTCCCCGCAGCTAATAGCTAAATGGTGTGAGTTACAGTTACTTCATTGCAGTCTAGTGCTAATATTACATTTCTCTCAGCTCACACATATCTTTAAATGTTTATGTGTTTTTATTTATTTGGTCATTTTAAAAGAGTTTTCTTCCTGTAAGCCGTTAGTGTGATGGCTTTTTGTTACTGTTTCTTTTTGTCAAATACTAACCCGCAAGAGAAAAATAATGGCTAAAATGTGACTGCTCCTTTGTAGAGGTCAAGACCTGTATAAACGGGAACTGTTCCAAAGCTAGTTTATATACTGATGTGCAATACTGAGGATGGCGCTTATCTTCTGCACTGGTTTTTTTTTGCACTTCCCAGAGTGAAGAACATTTTCTACTTCAAATTTGGATGGTTTGTAGGAGTACATTAAAGTGAATATCAACTCAAATTTATAAAAAAAAAACACAGATACTTACCTATGGAGAGAGAAGGCTCTGGGTCCTATAGAGCCTTCCCGTTCCTCTCATGGCTCCCTAATTCCAGCGCTGAAACTACCGTAAGCAGTATACAACCGTTTGGTTGAATACTGCTCTGCGTCACAGCGGGACGCTTCGGAAGTGTTCAGGAGCCTGAGTACTCCCCAAGACGGGTGGCTCTGTAATGCGCCTTCGCGAGCGATCTCACGCATGTGAAGAGCCGCCCATCTTTGGGAGCACTTGGGCTCCCGAGGATTTCCAAAGCCTCCTGTGGCAGCAGATTGGAAGGAAATAACTGTGCTGGATTGAGGGGACCGTGAGAGGAAAGGGAAGACTCTATACGACCCAGAGCCTTCTCTTTCCATAGGTAAGTATATATATATATATATATATATATATATATATATATATATATATACATACATACATACAGTGGCTTGCAAAAGTATTCGGCCCCCTTGAAGTTTTCCACATTTTGTCACATTACTGCCACAAACATGCATCAATTTTATTGGAATTCCACGTGAAAGACCAATAAAAAGTGGTGTACATGTGAGAAGTGGATCGAAAATCATACATCATTCCAAACATGTTTTACAAATAAATAACTGCAAAGTGGGGTGTGCGTAATTATTCGTCCCCCTGAGTCAATACTTTGTAGAACTACCTTTTGCTGCAATTACAGCTGCCAGTCTTTTAGGATATGTCTCTACCAGCTTTGCACATCTAGAGACTGAAATCCTTGCCCATTCTTCTTTGCAAAACAGCTCCAGCTCAGTCAGATTAGATGGACAGCGTTTGTGAACAGCAGTTTTCAGATCTTGCTACAGACTCTCGATTGGATTTAGATCTGGACTTTGACTGGGCCATTCTAACACATATATATATTTTGTTTTAAACCATTCCATTGTTGCCCTGGCTTTATGTTTAGGGTCATTGTCCTGCTGGAAGGTGAACCTCCGCCCCAGTCTCAAGTCTTTTGCAGTCTCCAAGAGGTTTTCTTCCAAGTTTGCCCTGTATTTGGCTCCACCCATCTTCCCATCAACTCTGACCAGCTTCCCTGTCCCTGCTGAAGAGATGCACCACCTGAGCATGATGCTGCCACCACCATATTTGACAGTGGGGATGGTGTGTTCAGAGTGATGTGCAGTGTTAGTTTTCTGCCACACATAGCGTTTGGCATTTTGGCCAAAAAGTTCAATTTTGGTCTCATCTGACCAGAGCACCTTCTTCCACATGGTTGCTGTGTCCCCCACATGGCTTGTGGCAAACTGCAAACGGGACTTCTTATGCTTTCTGTTAACAATGCCTTTCTTCTTGGCACTCTTCCATAAAGGCCAACTTTGTACAGTGCACGACCAATAGTTGTCCTATGGACAGAGTCTCCCACCTGAGCTGTAGATCTCTGCAGCTCGTCCAGAGTCGCCATGGGCCTCTTGCCTGCATTTCTGATCAGCGCTCTCCTTGTTCGGCCTGTGAGTTTAGGTGGATGGCCTTGTCTTGGTAGGTTTACAGTTGTGCCATACTCCTTCCATTTCTGAATGATCGCTTGAACAGTGCTCCTTGGGATGTTCAAGGCTTGGGAAATCTTTTTTTAGCCTAAGCCTGCTTTAAATTTCTCAATAACTTGATCCCTGACCTGTCTTGGACCTGTCTTGTGTGTTCTTTGGACTTCACGGTGTTGTTGCTCCCAATATTCTCTTAGACAACCTCTGAGGCCCTCACAGAGCAGCTGTATTTGTATTGACATTAGATTACACACAGGTGCACTCTATTTAGTCATTAGCACTCATCAGGCAATGTCTATAGGCAACTGACTGCACTTAGATCAAAGGGGGCTGAATAATTATGCACACACCACTTTGCAGTTATTGATTTGTAAAAAATGTTTGGAATCATGTATGACTTTCGTTCCACTTCTCACGTGTACACCACTTTGTGTTGGTCTTTCATGTGGAATTCCAATAAAATTGATTCATGTTTGTGGCAGTAATATGACAAAATGTGGAAAACTTCAAGGGGGCCGAACACTTTTGCAACCCACTGTACCTTGTATGGGCAGAGGAACAAGTAGAAGAACAAACTGAAGATCCTGATTGAGATGGTCAAAGGGAGGCAGTAACAGAGGAGGGTAGGGTAGCCCCCTCTCAATTGATAAGGTAATGTTTCATATGATTTTGTACACAATAATGTATATTGTTTTCCTTATTTTGTGACTCTTACTGAAACGTGGCTTGCACTTATTCAAGTTTATAATGTTATGGTGTCACAGAAATGTATGTCACCACCGGAAAGATGCCTTAGCCTTAGCCCTCACATACATGATCAATTAACCATTACCATTTATTTTTACACTAATGATCAGGTGTGCTGGTTGTTCTGACTTCACCTATGTGTGACTGTATGAACTGTCACACAACATTTATACTTGATATGACAAGATTGGTGGAACATTATCTTTTGTTAGGCATGTTTATACTATTCTAGTTTTAAGTTAAATGGGTTGTGAGCACTACCCACAAATACTACAAAATAGTAGTAGGTAAGCCCCACACAAAATAAAGGTTGCACTCACCATTTAACTATGTAAAACAAAAATGTTGACAACAAAATATGCTTAGGTTGTATTTTTTTTTTTTCAACAAAGATTTTTATTGTTTTATCTTTATCAACAGTACATGTATTATAACAACATTGATGTCATGAAGTAGTTTCAATGTTGGTAGGTTCAAACATAAAAAACACTATTTTCAACAATACTGACATGAAAGTATACAGTATATTACCAAGAATATTGGTATCCTAGCCGTCCATTAACAAGGCCTCTGCGGCTGGACTAGCTGCACACCTATCATGGTAGGATGCATATGACCACCCAGTATAGGCCATATCTTATTTCTGAATATAGAAGATTAAAGTACACTTTCTTATTGCATCTAACATATTAAAACTCAACTAAGAAACAAACACCAATGTAAACAGCAGTCGGGTAAAACTGGCCCAATTGAGCCTAATAACTTAACATCTGAGTGGCGATGAAATAGCTTTAACATGTATAAATGAAATATTACACTTTACTGAACAATGTCTTCCAGCTGTTTGGTAGTGTCGTATAGGGTCTATTCGGGGATTGTCTGTTTTTTAAATTACGTTCCATAATCATATTTTGGGTTACCAGGGCTATAAGGTGATCTAAGCTCAGGGTCTCCTGAGATTTCCAGTTAGAGGTAATGATATGATGAGCTGCCATAAGGATATGTAAAATTATCTGTCGGTGAGCAGTGTCAATCTTCTCAATGTCAATCAATAAGATAGCTAGTTGTGGAGAGAGCATAAAGGACGGGTCATAATGCGTCCGAATTATTGTTTTAATCTCTGACCAGAATTGGGATACTGATGGGCATTCCCAGAGCATGTGGATCAGGGTACCTGTCTCTGTATTGCACTTCCAGCATATATCTGACCCAGATCGGGAACATTTTGCCAATTTCCTAGGTGTTATATACCATCGAAAAAATATTGGTTGTATTTTTTTTAATTTGAGAACTTCCATGATGTCAAAGGAAAAAAAAATGTTCCCAAAGAAAAAAAATAAAAATAAATTCTTTAGTGGTGTAGCGAAGCTCACTCTGGGGATTAATTTTGCAGAGGAATCGGTTGGTAACCGACTAGATTGGCAAGAATCACTTGAATATTAGGCATGCTTGCATATGTGCTTTGCTGCACCAGAGTTTTCAATGTCTGTGCTGTGATGCTCCAAGAAGTGAATTGTGAATCATTATTAAGTCTGGTAATGACACAATACATTTCAGCAGAGTAGTTTGAATAGCCAAGTCCTCATAGATTACACATTTAGTTGTCTACTCAACATGCGCCTAGTAGCATTTTGAGTTTGAAAAAAAACTGTGAGATTGCACTTCCCCCACAAAGGCCTCGACTCATTAAGCATTACCTCATGCGGTAATGCTGAAAACAGCAGACTTTACCGACCACTTAGCAAAATGTCAATTCATAAAGGATGTTACCGCATGAAAAGCTGACATTACCGACCAGGGAGATAAATTACCGACTTGGCTGCAGTTACCGACAACACAGGTCAGTAAATTGTCAGCAAATGTCAATTCATAAAGCCTTCAACAAGCGGTAAGCCTGGCGGTAGTTACCGACACCTCTAGTGAGGAGATAACAAGTTACCGACAGCTCTGATTAATGCAAAGTGCAGAGAGCCGAAGTCTGTTTGAGTCATCAGTGGAGAGAGCCAGAGAGCCCTCTGTGTGAATCATTTTAGCAGGCAGGGAAAGACTGTGTGACTCATCTGTCTGAGTCATCAGTGGAGAGAGCCATCTGCATGAGTCATTTCTGCAGGCAGGAAAAGACTGTGTGACTCATCTGTCTGAGTCATCAGTGGAGAGAGCCAGAGAGAGCCATCTGTGTGATTCATTTCTGCAGGGCAAAGAGAGAATCGAGACACTGCTCTACTCTACCGCTCAATGGGCTGCTGTAATTTACCGACCTCAAAGGGCAGCTGGGAAAATCTTTATGAATTAGCACACAGACCGGGAAAATACCGAGTGCGGTATTTTCCCGACAAGATTTTTTTATCGCACTGCTGTTTATGAATTGAGGCCAAACTCTACTTGGTGTTCTCTCCTCTGTCTCCTGGCCTGGACAGGTGTTAATGGCCTAGGCTGATGAGGCTCTCCAGGAGGCAAAACAGGACAAGGAACAGGAAGATGAGTGTGAGTATGAGGCTCCTGGGTGACAGCAGGGTTTTTATTAACTAATTTTTCTAGTGTATCAAGTTCAACAGGTTCCAGGACATAGACAAATCCAACCTCATCCTCTGGTAGGCTCCACTTTTGATGGCCCTGCTGCACTTGGCTGTTGTGTAGGCCTTTCTAAATTAGAAGAAGAACAGACTGGTATTAATTGTTACAAGCAGACCAATACAAAGCATATCAAACTTAATGGTGTATACTATTTACCACCCTGGCGTTCTAATTCCCACGGCCATGCAGCCGCGGGTGGATATTTTAATCAATATTTTTTTTTCTGTCTTGTAGCTAGCCTAGTGCTAGCTACATGACTTCCCCCATTGGCTTGGCTCCCCCGTCTACCTTTTTTTTTCCGGCGATACTTACGCGTCCGTGATCCCGCGATGAACGCGATTTCCTGTTTGGGCTTCTGTAATCGCCGGCATGCGGCGTTCCGATCCACCCCATAGCGCAGTCTAGCAGCGATTGGCCAGGCTGCACTATGAGTCTTGGGGGGGGGGGGGGGCATTTCGTGGTGGTTAGCGGCAGATCGGCGGGGAGCGGCAGCGATTGGATACAACATGTAGCTAGCAAAGTGCTAGCTACATGTTTTTTTTTTTTAAAATTGTGAAAAAAGACCCCTCCTAGCCGGAGTTATCCACTCCGGCGTTCATGGACGAGCTGACCTCGTCTGTAACGCTAGGGTGATTAAAGGTGAACTTAATGGTGAGACATTTGAACCCTTCAGCCCATGCCGTGAATTAGTTAAAGATGGAAAGGTCAATAGTTTATCATTTTTGGCCTTCTGTCCTTCACTGGAAATAGTGCCTCACATAAGCATATACAGAACTTCTCAGAAAATGATGTCTCTTGCTTATGACTTTTCTGAGGTCAGCATGACCAAGGGTGTGTCAGGGACATGATTAGAGGTGTAGCAAGGGCTTGTCTTAAAGAGACACTGAAGTGAAAAAAAAAATGATATAGCGAATTGGTTGTGTACTATGAATAATTACTAGAAGATTAGCAGCAAAGAAAATATTCTCATACTTTTCTTTTCAGGTATATAGTGTTTTTTCTAACATTGCATTATTCTATAATATGTGCAGATTACACAACACTCAGCATTCAAAATGATTCTTTCAGAGCAGTCTGTGAAGTAATGACCTCTCCTCTAGCAGAGAAAAAGTAAACAGTTCACTTACAGTTGAGATAATAAAAGTCAGATAACAGCCCTTTCCACGACTAACTTAGTCGGAGAGCTTAATGGCTTGTTTGCATAGAGATAACAACTGGAGTTTCTCAACTCTTCCTGTACTGGAAACAATTAGACTGATGTATCTGATCTTAATGTTTTATTTCTTAGCTGTACAACACATACAAATCATAATATCATAATTTTTTTTTCGCTTCAGTGTCTCTTTAACCACTTCAGCCTACAGCTTCGAAAATCTTATGCATCCAAGCAATGTTCACCTCCCATTCATTCGCTAATAACTTTATCGCTACTTATCAAAATTAATTGATCTATATCTCGTTTTTTCCGCCACTAATTAGGCTTTCTTTAGGTAGTACATTTTGCTAAGAGCCACTTTACTGTAAATACATTTTAACAGGAAGATTAAGATAGAAATGGAAAAAAAACATTATTTCTCAGTTTTTAGCCATTATAGTTTAAAATTAATACATGCTACAGTAATTAAAACCCATGCATTTTATGTGCCCATTTGTCCCGCTTATTACACCATTTAAATTACGTCCCTATCACAATTTATGGCGCCGATATTTTATTTAGAAATAAAGGTGCATTTTTTCAATTTGCGTCGATCACTATTTACAAGCTTATAATTTTAAAAAATGTAATAAGATACTCTCTTGACATGTATATTTAAAAAGTTCAGACCCTTAGGTAACTATTTATGTAGTTTTTTTTTTTTTAATTGTAATTTTTTTTATTATTTTTTTTAATACAAAAATGTATTTGGGTAATTTTAGTTTGGGAGGTAAATAGCCAATTTTAGATGTAAAATCATGTATTTTTTATTCAATACAGGTATGTGGGTGCAGTTTACTATTTGGCCACAAGATGGCCACATTCAAAAAGTTCCTAGATGCGAACGATGTCGCATCTAGGAACTAAAATGAAGAGAAGTTGTTTCCTGGGGGCAGAAATACCACGCTCTCTGATGAGAAAGCGTCTGTATTTCTGCCGGGGACTTGGATCGGTGAATGGGAATTATATTCCCATTCACTGATCGGGGGGGCAGCGGGAGGTAGCGGGGGCGCGCGCGGGCGCGCGCCCGATCGCGCGCAACACACGGCTGCAGCACCACTGCCTATCTGGACGGATATATGCGTCCAGATATGGCGAAGTGGTTAAAGATGTCCTTTTTTCTTATCTCCAAAACGCTGGAGGTATGACATTATATTATGCTTGGTACAAACCATTAGCTTTTTTTGGCAGATTTGCAGCCAGATCGATTTTTTCCAACATGTCCGATCTGATTTCTGATCCAACATGTCCGATCTGATTTCCGATATATTTTCAGATCACTTCTATGGAATATCGATTGGAAAATGGATCAGGAATTTGATCGTACATGTTGGAAATAATTGATCTGGCAGTAAATCTGCCAGAAAATCTCATCATGTGTAGCAAACGTAAATCATTGTGACATTTATGTTCTCTACCAACTCTGTATTATGTACTATGGCCTGTGCTATGTATCCAACCTTCTTTTTCACTTTATACAGCGCCACAGAAGATCATCATCATAATAAAGAACGTCTTTACAGCTTCGCAGTCATTTAAAGCTAAAACGCATTCGATTTTCTCAAAACTAATTTCTAATGCAGCAGTCTTTATTCAGTAGGTTTGATCCGACCGAGATGCAGCATTATTTATGATTCAGTACAACTATTGTTTGCAAGATCTTCCATCTGGATGTACCACACTGCCGCTCGGCACGAGTCTCTAACACCACTCTAAATTAAATTAATCAGTGCTTTAATTAAGATCTATATTTAGCTCTTAATTAAAGAGGAGAAAAAATTCAGCACAGGGAAAGATAATACCGAAAGATAAACATGTAAATAAACCTGTAACAGATTCAGAACCGGGTACTGAGTGAGTTAAGCGCAACCAGGAGGGAAACAATGGCTTAAGCAACAACCTCTTTAACATTCTCCCAGAAATGCCTGACTGGAGTTTGCATGACAGATACTTATAAATGTCGCTTCATTATGCACACATCTTGCACAATGCTGACTGAAGGTTAAATGCTAGAGCTGACAATAGAACAGTCATGCTATACCTAAGAGACCCTGTGAAAGTGATAAGTATGTTATTCACAGCATAGGCTTTTTGATAGTTGCCTAATGGCCTACTACCAGTCTCTTTGTTACATTATCCCTGCTTGGTATTCTGACATTTTTGCCCTGCCTGTCTGATCAAAGAAACGTTAAAAAAACAACTCTGGATGAAACACTACATTTAGAATAAATATGGATCGTGAGTCGCCATTGTCTGTACCTGTGTTTGCAATGCAATGCTTGTTACGAAAGAGACTTATTTTCATAACTGTTCAACCTACAAAGACTTTGAAAATCCATTTAGGGTCACATCTTGTTTTTGGAATTAGGAGACAACTAATGTTAGTGAAAGCATGCTCAGCAATAGGAAATGATGGCACCACATTTAAAGGGGAACTGAAGAGAGAGGTATATGGAGGCTGCCATGTTTATTTCCTTTTAATCAATACCAGTTGCCTGGCAGCCCTGCTGGTCTATTTCTCTGCAGTAGTATCTGATTAAAACCAGAAACAAGCATGCAGCTAGTCTTGTCAGATCAGACTTATAAGTCTGAACCACTGAAACACCTGATCTGCTGCATGCTTGTTCAGGGGGTATGGCTAATAGTATTAGAGGCAGAGGATCAGAAGGGCTGCCAGGCAACTGGTATTGTCTAAAAGGAAAAAAACATGACAGCCTCCATATACCTCTCTCTTCAGTTCCCCTTTAAAGGAACACTATTGTGAAAAATTGTAAGATTTCAAATAGATGTATAAAAATACTTGTAAGCAGTACATTTCTCCCAGATTAAATGGACAATAAATTACTTGTATCCTATGTTTCTGTTGCTTAGAGCAGGCCGTAAAAATCTGACAGATCTGACTAGTCCATCTCTTCATGGGGATTCTCAGGGCGCTCTTTTTTCTATACAAAAGCAATCCAAGGAAATCATCTATTCAAAGATGTCAGTCAGACCGCCTATTCACATATTCACACTGTTTTGGCAGTTGGACTGAGAAACTGCCTTGAAGTAAGTGCTTTTGAAAGTAAACAAAGCCCTAAGAATTCAGCATGAGGTGATGGGCGAGCCCAAAACTTGTCAGATCTGCCAGATTTTTATTATCTACTGTAAGCGACAGGAAAAGTAATTTGTAGAAAATTTAAATCTGGAAGAAATGCACTTCCAAGTCTGTGTACACATCAACATTTAAAATGTTATAATTTTTCACATTTGTTCTTTGAAGGACAGCTGAAGTGAGAAGAATACGGAGGCTGCCATATTTATTTCCTTCTGAACGATACCAGTTGCCTGGCAGCCCTGCTGAGTAGTGTCTGAATCACACACCAGAAGCAAGCACGCAGCTAATCTTGTCAGATCTGACAATAATGTCAGAAACACCTGATCTGCTGTATGCTTGTTCAGTGTCTTTTGCAAAAGGAAATAAATATGGCAGTCTCCATATTCCTCTCACTTTAGTTGTCCTTTAAGAACTTCTGGATAGCATCATTTAAAGAGCACCGGAAGTAAAGTTAACACATTGCATAGGATGGTTTAAATTGCAATCTCTAAGATGTACCCCAAATTTCTCACTTGTATGTATTCCTAGCAAACTTTGTGCAGCCAAACCCACTTTGAAAAAAACAAACAAAAACAAAACAAAAGTAGTTATGGGAGAAGTGATGTTACCTCTCTTCCTCTTCCTCCAGCCTAGGTACACCAGATTGTGCAGCCATTAGTAGGTAGGAGTCTACTCGAGTTATAAGAATAAGAATTAGAAGAATAATTAATTATATAATAATAATAATATTTATTATTATTATTTACTTTAGGCTAGATGTAGATGCCTACAAGCCATCCACAACACGGTGATACTGCCAGTGCCATCCGGATGATGGTCAGAATCAAATAGTAAGCATGCATCTTGGGTAAATATGTTTATTTTACACAATTCATTTTGTTTAGTGGCAAATGTTTAAATAGTCATAAAGATGGCTTTAGAATTTTTACCCTGACAGCTGCAGTCCACAGTCTGTTAATCAAGTACTGGATTGTCCCATGTAATACTATATTATACATTCTTGAGGACTTCAAAAATACTAAGTTGCCAACCTAAGTAAAGGACTTCTAAAAACAGGCAAGACACAGCATGCTGTACTAGACAGGGTAAAAGACATTATCAGTTTTACATTGCACATTCATACCAGTCTAACACTGAGCAGCTCTGGAACACTCTGATCTTGCTGTGACTCACTTTTATTCAGCATGGAGATTAAAACTTAAAACTGCCTATTCTAACCCATAGGGCTCACAGGTCAGCAATGGACAAGTGAAACTGTAGCATTAATACAGAGCTACTTTATCAAAACAGACTGGGCTCGATTCACAAAGCGGTGCTAACCCAGTTAGAGACTTTAGGCATGATAACCATTGCACCATGCTGGTGAAAAGTCAGTTTAGGCGTGATAAGTTTAGGCGTGATAAGTTTAGGCATGATAAGTTTAGGCATGATAAGTTTAGGCATGATAAGTTTAGGCATGCAAAGTTTAGATAAGTTTAGATCGCACGCAAAGTCCCGCACGCAAAGCAGCGCCATTAAACTCTATGCGAAGTGCACCAGACTTTGCTAGCGCAAAACTTTTGATCAGCTGTGCACTGCGGTGCTAACCCAGTTGGTGCTTAAACTTATCATGCCTAAACTTATCACACCTAAACTTATCACACCTAAACTGAGTTTAGGCATGATAAAGGGCTTTTCACCAGCGTGCTAACTGTTAGCACCGCTTTGTGAATCAGGCCCTCTGTGAACTATACAACAAAGCAGCTAGTAGTTTTACAGAGTCCCAAGTTTAGTCTTGCTGAACCAAAATCTTAAAGTCCCCCTACTAAAAAAATTTGTGTTAAGTATAATTTTGCTTTTTTTTAAACAGTGTTTTGGACAGGCATGTGTCCTTTCCCAAGCTAGGAGTGCTAATAACTGCCTACAAACTGTGAGAATCCGCTCGGCTGCCTGCGCAGGCAGGCAGCTTTTTGACCACTGTTCAGGTCTGCATTCTGCAGGTCTCTGGAAGAGAGACCTTTTGTCAGTTTTGCAGCTTGCTGCTGAGGAATTTGCATACGTTTGTCATGCAGATTGCCTAGCCACATCCTTTGTAGGCTTGCTCTATATATACCATGTGAAATCACAGACCTGGGCTGGTCATAAGGGTTTGTCCTGTGAAACACTCCTGGAGTGTCAGCCTTGCTCATTGTTTGAATATTAGCTTAGATTAATTCCTGGGACTGCACTAGGCAGGTTCCCTAGTGCAGTTAGGATTGCATATCTGTTTTGTTTGTCTGTTGCGATTGTCCTGTCCCAGTGGTGGTCGACAGGAGATCGTTCTGATCTTTGCTCTTGGAGTATAGCTGGAGCAGCGGTTGCTACCAGCTATCTCATCTACCTGTCTTGCCTGGATTGCACTCGCCTTGCGCTAGTGCTGTGGATCCTTCTGTTCTGTCTTCCTGGATCGCACTAGCCTCTTGCGCTAGTGCTGTGGATCCTATCTCTCACTTATTCCTGTTTTCGTGTATCTGTCTTGTCTGCTACGAACGCTTGCTGGAGGCTCGGTGAGGTAACCGTTAAGCAAGCGCTCGCGTCCTCTGTTTCATGTTTGTCTGTCGGTGGTTAGTTAGGCGTGCTTGTCTCTGTTGTGCTTAACACGCGGAGACCGCGCATAAACGCGTGCACTGTTGCGAATGAGTGCGGTGTTCGCGTTTAGTTAGTGTTTGTTATTTTCCTTATCTTCTCATTATATTATTTGCTGTGCCTTTGCTACTCTCGTGCTCTGCCTTGCTGTAGCCTTGTGTCACCTCTGGCAATTGCCTCTCTCGCGATTGCGTTCCTACTTCATATCTGCTGTTGTGTATGCACTGTCGCGGGTTGGCGACTAGATTGGTGCACACACATACCCTCTGTCGCTTTGCTCTCTCTCTTTCAGGGCTATCTTGCCCTGCGTTTCTTCCCTTCGTACAATTCCTGTCTGGCGTCTGTGGCAGGGCAGAGGATCTGTTCCTCTGCACTCCACAGCTCCACCTGCCAACAGGAATTTCCCTCTACAGGTGCATTGCACCTTTTGTTGGGTTCCCTCAAATTATACGCTTGTGGAGGATTTCTGCAGTGTCAGCGCACGTCTTGTGTGCTGATCACGGAGAGAATTCCACAATCGTGACAGTATGACCAGCCAAACCGAAATTCCCAGTGTAGAGGGAATTTCCGATTTGTACGATTTGGTCGAATATGGGTCCTGTGTCTTTAAGAGGTTTAAGATACTGGACTCTGAAACCAGAGATGAGTTCATATCAGAATGTTTCAGATTCTTGGCAAATCCTGAATTTCAGGCCACCAATATTTCCACTTGGAGTGGTCAGATTGCTTACAGTCTTTTCCAAGGGGATCTGTTTGTGTGGGGTGATGAGTATGCCAGACACAAGAATCTGAGACATAATCCTCGCAGGTTTCTCTCTCATGTGTTTTCTTGTAAGCTTAGAAATCCCCTGCCAGGCTGTTTCTATGAGTTTTTTCCTGCTGTGCAAAATGCTGATCAGATTAGGTTATGCAACATTTCTCTGTCATTACCATATGTTAATGAGTTGCACACATACCAATCAATTGATTCTAATAAAGTTTTTCCTGATGTTGTCGCTATTTCTACTGCAAATGCGTCTTTGTCTCACTCTGTTCACACCTGTAAGGGCCCATTGCCTGGTGACAGTTGCTCCAGTGTTTCTGTCCTGAACGCCTTACAGTCTGCCCCGCAGATCGCGGAGGTTTGCGCTATGGAAGCGTCAGTTTCACAACCTAAAGCGATTTTTGATTCGCAAGTTTTGCATTCTGACTCCTCGGAGTTGACACTGTTAGCCGAATCTAAGAGTGAGACAGCGCTTCGGTTTTGCGAATCTGATGCTGAAGCTTCTTTGCTTTGCCAAGAGAAGCTTTCTCTGAATCTGCCCTGTACCATGAATGAAAACATGATCTCCACTCGCACTGACATTTGTGAGTCCCTTTCTTGTTCTGAGGAAAATGCTGATTCTGCACCCTGTACTCTGGATGAGTTAATATGGCCTTGTTTAGAGTCTCCTGCAGTGTCCCTACAGGCTTGTCTAGGTATTGCTACTATACTCGCCTGTTTTTCTGCAGTTTTGGAGTTGCAAGCTAGTTTGACTGCTACGCAGAATTCTGGGTGCAGTGAGATTAAAGTTAGGGAGTCAGTGTGTGTTCCAGTAAATATTCCTGTACATTCCGCTCATGATGATGAAATTCAGTCTCAGTTTATGGTGGAACCTTCCCTGGGACATATGCCCTGTCCACAAAATAAAGTTCCAATTTTGCCCTGTAACATGGATAGTTCAGAATCCTTCTTAGAAAACTTGGAAAATGATGTTCCTGAGGTCTTGTCTGATGTCCTGGAGACCTCCGAGTTCCTCCCAAAGGGTGCAGAACTTGTAGGAGATGTCTCCTGCCCCCCAAGTCCTTCTGAGGTGTTGCCCACTTCAATAGGCATTGCTGTTGTGCTGACTACCTTTGCAGCTCTGGTGGAGCTTCACTCATATGTAGTCAATGATGATATTATTGTCACAGAGATTTTTAGGTTTGAGTCCAAGCCTTCTTTTGAAAGTCCAGTGCTTGAGACCACTGCTCGTGATGATTCTCTGCCCGGTTCTGGTTTTGGTCTTGTCGTAACGGACTCTGAGGTTGGCAGTTCCTCGACGTGTCCTGAGGTTCCCCTTGGGCTAGTGTACCCTGATGTGTTCTGTGACCCAGAAAGCCCAAGTGTGTCTCGGTTGCCAGCCTGCTCAGATGCTTCCTCGGTGGAAACCTGTTCTGATGTTGCCTGCCTGCCTGCATGCCCAGAGGTGGTCCCTGAAGGCCCTGGTCTTGATGCTTGTCCTGGTAATTCTGAATCCGGAATTGTCATTGGTTCCATAGGGGTTCTTGATAGTTCTCCGTGTGAGCCTGGTGATCGTTCTGCCCTCCTGGGATCTCTGCGGAGCTTCAAAGTGTTCTGGGAGATCCTGGGAGAAATATTTCCTGGTACCTTGGATGAGATCAGCAGTGGGTGCTTTGTGGAAAGAGACACTTCGAATGGGTATTGTGGCAGGTTTGGTATTTTTGGACGGTCCTTGGAAGGTGGTGGGCATGGCTCGGTGGGTGTCGATGGCTTCTTCTCTGGCATTCACAGTCCTGATGCGTGTTACACTGAGACTTGTGGTACTGATGGGCATGTTTCGGTGGCTTCTCCTTCTGATGAGGTTGGTTTCGGGTGGGCTGACTCTGGAATTGGGCCTTGTCGGGCTGTCCTGACCTTCATGAGTCTTCAGTTAGAGTCTTTTGCAAATATCAGGTTAGAGGCTCATCTGGAATCCGACCCTAGAGGGGGGGGGGGGTACTGTGAGGATCCGCTCGGGCAGCTTTTTGACCACTGTTCACGTCTGCATTCTGAGGGTCTCTGGAAGAGAGACCTTTTGTCAGTTTTGCAGCTTGCTGTATATATACCATGTGATATCACAGACCTGGGCTGGTCATAAGGGTTTGTCCTGTGAAGCACTCTTGGAGTGTCAGCCTTGCTCATTGTTTGAAGATTAGCTTAGAGTAATTCCTGGGACTGCACTAGGCAGGTTCCCTAGTGCAGTTAGGATTGCATATCTGTTTTGTTTGTCTGTTGCGATTGTCCTGTCCAAGCGGTGGTCGACAGGAGATCGTTCTGATCTTTGTTCTTGGAGTATAGCTGGAGCAGCGGTTGCTACCAGCTATCTCATCTGCCTGTCTTGCCTGGATCGCACTCGCCTTGCGCTAGTGCTGTGGAACCTTCTGTTCTGTCTTCCTGGATCACACTAGCCTCTTGCGCTAGTGCTGTGGATCCTATCTCTCACTTATTCCTGTTTTCGTGTATCTGTCTTGTCTGCTACGAACGCTTGCTGGAGGCTCGGTGAGGTAACCGTTAAGCAAGCGCTTGCGTCCTCTATTTCATGTTTGTCTGTCGGTGGTTAGTTAGGCGTGCTTGTCTCTGTTGTGCTTAACACGCGGAGACCGCGCATAAACGCATGCACTGTTGCGAATGAGTGCGGTGTTCGCGTTTAGTTAGTGTTTGTTATTTTCCTTATCTTCTCATTGTATTATTTGCTGTGCCTTTGCTACTCTACTCAAGGCTGCTGTAGCCTTGTGTCACCTCTGGCAATCGCCTCTCTCGCGATTGCGTTCCTACTTCATATCTGCTGTTGTGTATGCACTGTCGCGGGTTGGCGACTAGATTGGTGCACACACATACCCTCTGTCGCTTTGCTCTCTCTCTTTCAGGGCTATCTTGCCCTGCGTTTCTTCCCTTCGTACAATTCCTGTCTGGCGTCTGTGGCAGGGCAGAGGATCTGTTCCTCTGCACTCCACAGCTCCACCTGCCGACAGGAATTTCCCTCTACAGGTGCATTGCACCTTTTGCTGGGTTCCCTCATATTATACGCTTGTGGAGGATTTCCGCAGTGTCAGCGCACGTCTTGTGCGCTGATCACAGAGAGAATTCCACAATCGTGACACAAACAAAACATCCTTTTATGTGCCTCCTACTCATCGAGCCACGAATCATATCAACTCATAATAAAAATAGTTTACAATCAAGATTCCTACTCCGAGGAGAACCTGAGGCACTACCATCTAGCCAAAATGCCACAGCCACCAGTCTATAATATGAAACCTCACTCATAATAAGGTAACCACCAAAATAACCACCCTCATGGTAGGCAGTCAATCATGAACATCACAGTGATAGTTCAGACTTCCAAAGTAAACATTCCCACATACAGTAGAGTGGAAACTCAGCAACAGTATAAATCTATTTTAGTAGCAGCATTATCAGTTAAGGTGGTGTAGTCAGAAAAGTGAGACAGTAGAAAAAGGAGCCTCCAACACCACTCCTCATTTAGTGTCCTCATCAGCCAACTCATGGCTGCGGCTGCATGCAGCAACATCATTTCCAAAGAAGTCCACCACAAAAATGGACAAGAAATTTGTTATTTTATTGGTCCAGTGCAGATTAAAGCATTTCATGTTATGTGCTCTGTTCACAACTCTGCCTAAGCACCTTGCCAATGCCACCACATCTGATGGGTTACTGTGTGTTCCTGGCAGAGCAGGGACAAGGTCCTCCAGCACCCAAGGCTGAGACACCAAAGTGCGCCCCTCCATCCCTGCCACCCCAGCCGTCACACACTGATTGCTATTAGACTAAGAGGGCCACAGGGCCCACAATCTCCCCAACAACTTAATATCTAGTTATCTGGCTTGAATATACAAAACGTATAAAAGCGCTCACAATAACATTCAGAATAAACGTTGTAAACAACAATAGAGGCCCCTTAGGGCAAACTGGAGACTGGATAAACACCAGGGCAAAATAGATACGGTGGAGCGCTAGCCTATTAAACAGTTCAGGTATGGATAAGTGGTAGAGATCAGCGCTCAAGGATCCAGTCCCTCAGGCAACAGCCTTAGTTGGTCTTCACAGTTATAAGTAAACAGTTCATGAAAGAGGGTGAGTGGTAAAAATGAGGAGAATGATACCACCCCCCCCCCAAAGCAAAACGACTCACCAGATGGAGCGGCCTGAACGGGCCCGTCTGCGCCTTAGGGGTATAAGCCACCCCTCAGCTTCTCCTGGCAAACACCTCCGCTGTACTCCTCAGACGTGCAGTGACTTGAAACAAAAGCAAAGACGCTTCACATAGCGTAAAAGGGACAAACTCCCACGTTTTATTCAATAAAAAACAATTAAAAGCAGGCCAGCAGTAACTATTGCGGTGTAGGGCTGGTCAGTGATAGGCAAGAGTACGCCTGTAAGCGGTAAAAACTCGCTTATCACCCAGACTAGAAACCGCAAGGCAAGCCGCCGCTGGTATACAAGATAGCGTGCGCCGACTAGTCACCGCGTCCGATGACGTCAGGCGTAACGCTGCTCCGTAGCTCCGCCTTACGCGTTTCGTCGCTATGGCGACTCATCAGAGGCTACGGAGCCATGGGGGCAGCGTATATTTATAGTAAACAGACATGCGCTCTGGTGGCAATCTCTGTCCACTCCCGCACCGCTTACATAATGTTTAAAACACATGACACAGCCCAATATTAGGCAAATGCAACTTGATAAATAGACAATGAATGGAATTCTATTACAATAAAACAGCGCAGGTCATAAAAAATCAATGTTGAACAGACTGCAGTACCTATAAAAACCCTTGGGGTCAGCAGCAGGCATACTCAAAATAAGGTCATGTAAACTAGGTCAAACATTCAAATGCACATACAGGTTTAATATATATTTCAAATGCACATACAGGTTTAATATAGATATCAATGATCACAGCCAAGCATAATATAATGTTATGGGCATGATCAGTAACCAAATATATATAAGAGTGCCGGACAACCACCAAGACATGAAAACTTGAATTTAAATTTAGGATTTAGCCTTCAATTAGTTCACCACGCAAATCAAAGGCTTATAGATAGTACAATAGCATGCACAGTAAGCGAAACACCACCTAAGCTGCAACACCCCCAGCAGACCAAAAACACAACGCACCAAAATTGCAGTCGGTCTTAGCTGTTGCTGATGTAGCAGTTGAGGTCTATATCTATGTTCAAGCCATTTGGCTCCAGAACACCCATTCTGTGAATCCATTGGGTCTCCAGTTTTGAAACCTCGCGTGTGCGGTTGCACCCCCTCCAATGTGCTTTGACCTTTTGGATCCCACACACTCGCAAACTGCGAGAACAAGAACCATGATGGGTAGAGAAGTGCCTCGGCACACTATGTTGCTGGAAACTCTTCCCAATCTTATAAATGTGCTCTCCCCACCTCTTGTGCAGTGCCCTCGTGGTTCTCCCAATATATTGTAATCCGCATCCACACCAAAGTAGATATACTGCATAGGGGGTGCTACAGGTCAAGAAATCCCTAATTTTGAAAGACAAGCCATTAGCATGGGATTTGACTGATTTAGTTTTAACAGTTAGTCCCTCCCTGCAGGCGCGACAGGCCCTACAGGGGTAAAAACCAGGGGTCTGCCATGGATTACTCAAGGGTCGGGGTGGGTTCACACAGCTGGGCGCCAAGTGATCTTTGAGATTTTTGGCACGTCTGTATATAAAACGGGGACGCTCAGGAATGTGACTCTTAAGGGTAGGGTCCTGCTGTAATATGGCCCAATGTTTCCTGAAGATCCCTTCTACTGCCCTAAATTGACTATTAAACCCTGTTAAAAAAGCAAAGTCCATTTGGTGGTCAGATCCACTCCTAGATGAAAACGTGGTGGCCCTATCAATAGCCCCTACAGCCTGCCTATGCTCCTGTACAGTGGTAGGGTCATACCCCTTTTCTATGAACCTATTAGCAAGGAGGCTGGATTGTGTTAAGTAGTCTTCTTGCCTGGTACAATTCCTACGGAGGCGAAGGAACTGGCCTCTGGGAATTCCTTTGAGCCAATTTGGATGATGGCAGCTCCCCATGGGGATATAGCCATTCCGATCAGTAGCCTTAAAGTGAGTCCTAGTCCATAATTATCCAGTTATCTGGCTTGCAGTCACTGCTATGTATCCCCTTTTCTTATTCTTTCTGCTTAATACACAATTAGGAATGACAGCTGAATGAATTGTGCGCCCCCTCCTACACTGCGCCCTGAGGCTGGAGCCTCTCCAGCCTATGCCTCGGCCCGGCCCTGGTTCCTGGACCCCTCACCAACCATGGGTATTGTGAGGGATATAGCAACACATCTGTTCTTTAAAATGTATGCGCCATAGGCATGCTGCTCAGTATATATACAGTTTAATTGGCCTTTTTTTCACCTTACAGTTAATAAAATAATATTTTGCATATTCACTCACTGAGCAGAGGTGACATATAATGGAACTTCTTTCCTGCTCAATTAAAGCTGAATAACTGCAATAATCTTCTGTTTTAAACACAAAATTTATATTTAAGAAGACACTAGCAATTTAAATGAATACACAGTCTGCGTAACATTAAATTTAGCCTTCTGTGAAAATAACTGCCTCCGCACCAAAATACAAGGAGAGTATAACATTAATAAGCTCAGCTTCACATCAAAACTTGGCAAACCTTACCTAGAAAAGCAACAGGATTACAAGTTAGAGTAGAAATATATTAAAAAAAGACTAAATACAAATAAGAGGAAGAAATCAAAATAGGAAGAGATATTCTGCAAGGCTAGAAAAAACTTCACAGTCACGGGCTAAAAAAATCTATTGCTGATTTGACATCTATTCATTGTCCCCTCAGAAGTTTCAGGACAACAGCCAGCCACCATTCACTGCAATTCCTGCATCACTCCATATCCACACCATTCAGGCATCAGTTTACTACTCTTTCCTGCCCTGATTTTACTCCTACAAACACATATTGATACATGTGTGAGCAGGAAGTAAAAAGATCATTCCAGAAACAGAGCACCAGAAAATCTACAGACTCACATTTTGTATCTCTTGCTTCTGTAAGACACAGTGTAGATAAAGTAGTACCAGTGTTTACTGAAATTGTATTCACTCTCTTTCGCGTTCCATGGTTCCAACACTGGATTCTTAAAGCCTTAAAGCCACATGGAATTACTGTGGACCTGTTGACATAACTTCAATGGTCACAAAGACTTTTGAAAGCCTTGCACATATCCACTACAGATCAAGCATAGACTTTCTACTGGACATCTGAAACTCCACTATGATAAAATGCAAATCCTACATTTTTGGTGCCACAGTCTAAATCACTGCATTCTTTTTTTTTTTTTTTTTTTTTACCTGACTCCATCCATCATATCTAGTGACTTGACACACCATAAAAATGAATGCAATCCATAAACATCAATGTCTAGCATGACTCTATACATCATAGAAAGTAATAAGTGCCCTATGTTTCAGTGCCCTCTTCCAAATAGCTATCCATATTACCAATGAAATATACAATAGGACACATGAAATCATCATGCCTTGAACTCAATGTACAGTATATATAAACAGCAATGACAGCACATATACATAAGAATATGGGCCAGTGCAGCAAGCATTTACTCTACACTGAGCAGAATGCAAATGGAATCACACTCCCCCTCCAAAGCTGAATGCCTTCAAATCAGTGACTTCCAAGAGGTTAGAGAGGGAAGCTGTAACCTACTTTATTTGCATCAAGTGAGGAATTACACAATTTGTTGGCTAAAACACTGAGAAAGTATTCCCTGGATAACACTAACTATTGAATAGCTGGAAAAAGAATCAATCCCAATTAACTGCTCCATAGAAGCAGTCCTTGCATCAGCCCCCCTGTTATACCAAAACTATTTAATGCTTTAGAGTGTTAGAGAAAACTCTTATTGCATATTAACAGTAGATTGAATAGTAGTGAAAGCTCAACTGCTGTACACTTTCATCATTGGTGGTTTGCAGGTAGTGATCACCTTTATAAGCGCTTTGAGTAGTGGTAATCATTAACACACAGCGCGGCACTGTGAAAAATGGGGGGGAATGTGGCGCGCGCAGCAGCGAAGACCGGGGTGGGGGGTCTGCGTGCCGCGGCAAATAATGGGCGTGGCCATGACATTGTATGGCCGGAGCTAACATAATGATGTAACAGCGAGCCATAAGAAAGCAGTGTTTACGCCATGATGTGGTCAAACGAGACTTCGCATCATGGGTGTGCAGAAACTGTGTGATGCTAATAGTAAAAAACTAACCACATAAGCACTATGATTTTAGTACATATCAATAATACACAGATTTGCCTGATTGAGTGCAATATAGAGGCTGTACTCTTCATTAACTTATAAGCAATGCCAGTTGCAGGCAGTCATGCTGAGCTTTTGGCTTCAGTTTTTTTTTAATCACGCCTCTGCACCAAGCATGCACCCAGTGGAGTCAGACCAGAATCCCAACATCTGCTCTGCATGTTCTTTCTTAACCAATGGCTTATATTAGAAGCAGAACATCAGCACAAAAGTCAGGCAAATGGCATTGTTTATTAGTAAATGAAGATGGCAGTCTCCAGAATTCCTCTTACATCAGGTCCCTTTTAACTACCTCAGAATCCCTGGTACTCATATTTACTGCCCTGTATACTTCATGAGTGCATCAGGGGCGTAGATATGCATACTGTTAACTTACCGCTGTGATCCCCACGCCGTTTTCCTTCGCCTCACCATCGCAATCCCCTCCATCTGTGATCTGGGTATGAGAATCAGCTATTCTCAACCCCAATCACCGTGCCTGTGTCTTTCGAGAGCTTGGAGCAAGAGACTCAAGCTCTCATTCAAAACAGACCCAACATTTCTGTGTTTCTACTAATAGAACACTGTCTCAGTAGCACCATCTTGTGGTCAAAAAGTAAAAATACACCCAATTACACCACTATACTATTTTTACATAGAAATTATTTTTATTTTTATTTTTTATTTCATTATTTTCTCCAATCCTGCCCATGGTTACCAAAATAAAACATTTGTTTAAAAAATTACATCATTTTTTTTTAAATTACATGAATAGTTAGCTTAGGGACTTTTCCAATATGTATGTCATGAGGGTATATTACTGTTCATGCAAAACAATGGAAAATCGATTTGCATCGGATCGAATCCTGATCGGACATGCCGGATTTAATTGGATCGAAAATAGAATCGTAATCGAATCGTACAAAGAATCGTATCATGTAGATTGGGCTTTTCTCCAGTAGCTTTAGAGATAAGTTCTTTTGACCCACCGTTGTAAAATGACAACATAGAAATAACCAGCTCTAAATATCTCAATATCAGTATATTCAATGATGTCATAAAATCTGCATGATCTACACATATACATTATCACAGAAAAAAAATAACATTTCAAGCTTTTAACTTACTTGAGTCTTGATTTATCCCGTCCAAAAAAACAAGATATTGTACTCCAAAGCAGGCACCTGGGTTATATGACTTCATTGCCAGATAAACAGGCCGATTTACGCATTCGACCATCCAATAGTGTTGCACAACTGAACAATAGGACCTATTAGTAATGTACATGAGGTTGTAAAAAGAATAAAATAGGGGAGGGTTTATGTTCGTAGCCTTAAATGTGACGTTGTAATATCACAACACTGCGTCTCTGCGGGTTAAAGGACCACTACCGTGAAAAACGAAAACATTTTAACTACATGTAAACACATACAAATAAGAAGTACAATTTTTTTCAGAGTAAAATTAGCCATAAATTACTTTTCTCCTATGTTGCTGTCACTTACAGTAGATAGTAGGAATTTGACAGACCAGACTAGCCCATCTCCTCAGGGAGGATTCTCAGGGTTTTGCTTATTTTCAAAACCACTTAGTTAATAGCAGTTGCTCTTTTCCAACTGCCAAAAAGCTGTTTAGCAAGCAGGGAAGCTAGCCAGCATCATTGTTTAAATCCTTTTTAGGGAATGTCTTTATAAAGAATAAATGCCTTGCTGAGAATCCCCCATTAAGAGATGGACTAGTCCAAAACCTGTCAGATTTCTTCTATCTACATTACGTGACAGCAATATAGGAGAAAAGTAATTTATGGTTTATTTTACTCTTGAAGAAACATACTTTTTATGTCTGTTTGCACATATTTAAATTTTTTTATTTTTCGCGATAGTGGTCCTTTCAGATAGATCAGGGGCCTTGATGAGTCTGTTATGATGAAACATAGTGAGGCATACAGTACAATGAAAGTAAGCCTCATTTCCAGTTTAAATCCATATAAGGCAAGGTTATCCCTTTCATTATCCTGATGGAACCCCACTGTGATCAGTGCGATAGGACTGGGTCTAGTAAAAAATGGCGCATATGAAAAATGGCGCACGGTGATGCCACTTTTTTTTGCCACTTATCATTATTTAACCACTTTACCCCCAGCCATATGGATTTCTCCGTCCCTTTTTCCACCCTGTTACCACCAAGGGACGGAGAAATCCTTACCTGACGCCGCTCCCGCTGCTGTCTGCGCTCCTGCTCGCTTGTCCGCGCACCCCCGCGCTTGTGCATGCCGTCGCCCGCTCGTTCGGAGATCAATGAATGGGAAAAACCTTTCCCGTTTGTTGATCTAAGCCCCCTGCAATGATCAGCTGCTTCTACGAGAAGCAGCGCGATCATTGTGAAAAAAAAGTTGCCCAGCCTCCCTGAACTTCCTGCAAGCGTACTTCCTGTACGCTTGCAGGTCGCATAAACAAAAACTCACTGTGGCCATCTTGTGGCCAAATAGTATAACTACACCCTAAAGCATTTTTCATATACAAATACATTAGCTATACATTAAAAATTAACTCATTACCTCCCACACTCCCCAATTTTTATTTTTTTTTGTAATTAAAAAAAAAATACAATAAAAAAAAATACATAAATAGTTACCTTAGGGACTGAACTTTTTAAATATTTATGTCAAGAGGGTATAACACTGTTACTTTATAAACTATGGGCTTGTAATTAGGGATGGACGCAAAACTGACAAAAATGCACCTTTATTTCCAAATAAAATATTGGCGCCAAACATTGTGTTAGGGACATAATTTAAACGATTTTATAACTGGGACAAATGGGCAAATAAATGTCATGGGTTTTAATTACAGTAGCATGCATTATTTAAAAGCTATAAAGGCCGAAAACTGAAAAATAATACATTTTTCCCACATTTTTTCCTATTTTCCCATTAAAACACATTTAGAATAAAATAATTCTTGGCATAATGTCCCACCTAAAGAAAGCTTAATTGGTGGCGAAAAAAACAAGATATAGTTCATTTTATTGTGATAAGTAATGATAAAGTTATAGACGAATGAATGGAAGGAGCGCTGAAAGGTGAAAATTGCTCTGGTGCTCAAGGGGTAAAACCCCTCAGTGGTGAAGTGGTTAACAATAAGCTATAAATGTTATTAAACATTATTTAACGTTTAGCTATAAAATGTTATCAGCCGGATGACAGAGGCTACAAATATAAATGCCAGGGCTCTGTCACTGCCACTAAAGTACTTTCTTACCCTGTGCATGATGCTCCAGGCTGGTGGCTGGCTGGCAGTGCCCGCTGTCTAGTGGTGCTGGAAGTGGTCAGGCAGCCGATCCCATGTGGGTGACCCAGCACACTGCTGCCTGCGTGGCATTCCGGCACCTGCTGCTGCACTCTCCTCCTGCCAGCATCATATCTGCGCTGTGCCAACCATCCTCATCCCAGGATCTAGTTTCCTAGATGGCAGAGGTGGCAGGGCTAACGTGTCTGCTCTCCACCCGTCCACTCCTCTCTCTTCCCTCCAGCTGCTTATTTTGAAACTTAAGAAGCCGCCACATACGAGGAAATTGTGTCAGTGAATGAGCCAGCAGCTGAAGAAACCCTCCTCCCGGCGGATTGATTAACGTTAAAGACAGTAAAATGATAATTAGCGATATGCTCCTTAACAATTTTACCTTTCAATTTGTTTTTTGTCTGTGCGCCATAATTAAACATTGATATTGCTAAATAACATTAAAGCTTTGATTTCAATGCCATTTTTAAAGCTAATGGGAACCATATTAAACAAAAAAGAGTCAGATACTCACCTAAGGAGAGGGAAGGCTCGGTCCTAATGAGCCTTCCCTCTCCTCTCCCGGTGCCCTCGGTGCTGAGCTGGCTCCCCCGTTCGCATCCGCCAACGCAGGGACTTCAGAAGTCTTCGGGAGCCGAGTCCTCCCGAAGACAGACTGCTCCATACTGCGCACGCGCGAGTGCGGCCCGTCTGTGCGAGTACGCAGTATGGAGCAGCCCGTCTTCTTCCGAAACCTCCCTTCGGCGGCGGAAGTGGCAGTATTTGACCGAACTGGTTGAATACTGCTACGAGGGATCCTGAGCAGGACCGGGCACCGGGAGAGGAGAGGGAAGTCTCATTAGGACTCAGAGCCTTCCCTCTCCTTAGGTGAGTATCTGACTTTTGTTTTTTTAGGAGGGGTAACATTGACTTTAATCATCGGCACTGTGTGCCATTTTTCTGACCCCATAGGACTATCATTTCTTCTGTGTAACGATGCAATGATTTTTGAGCAACACAACGCAACACAATTTCAGAGGTGTGAAAGTGTGAAATGTATTGGTTAGACAGTAAGAAGCTATCAGATTCTTGCAAAGTAGAGTTATTCATTTATGTTAGAGACCCATGGTTTCATAAAGAAATACAAGGTGCATATGTATATATAGTCAGCATTCTTTGTCACACCAGTAAAGCAAGAATATGAATCTCATGACAGATGTTGTCATTGCATTCATAAGCCAGCCCTATTAACTAAGCTCAGCTTTAATTAAACTACGTGAAGCAGAGACACCTACAGCAAAAGTAGGTCTTTTAAAGTGTACCAGTGCGCACTTCTCCTGTGTAGACTGGAGCCGATTGACTGCAGAAGACTGAGGATGCTGGCGTGGGAGCGATCAGAGTGGATGTATAAATCTTTTTATTTATATTAGCTCTGAGTCTCTTTAAGATGGAAAAAAAGAGCACAAGAAGGTGAAGTACCCAGTAAACCTAAGTTGCTGTTGGATACCAGTTTACCAAGGGTTACTTCCTAACGTCACCCTATGGGTATCAAGCAACTAAGTGCAGTTCTTAGACTGCTGGTGCCGAACAGAGGGCAACCTCTATAATCACATTCTTTTGCAGACTTTTCCTATTCACTCTATAGCATTAGATCCCATCATTAGAAAAAAGTCCAGCCAGAAGCATTTCAGGGTGCTGCTGGTAGCCCCACATTCAAATCTTTTTCATAGACCTTCTTTAAAACATAGCATTTTAAAGTGGGCTTGAGGGATGTGCTGAGAGTCCAAGATAATGTAGATGGTCAAATACAAGAAATGCTATTACATGAGAACATCTAATGGAATAGTAGAATAATACAATTGCTGAAACTAGACCTATAAAAGACATTTATTGGAGCTGCAAATATTTATGATTCACAGGATCACAGGATACATATATTGTTAGCTCATAGGCGGAAGATAACCATCAATTTAATTACTATTTTTCCTAAAAAGTCAACTTTAACTATACGTAATAAAGTAAGTTTAGTACAAATGCCTGGAGTAATTTATCTTTTGCTCCTACTGGTTTACTCAATGTTTTATATGTTTTATACTCTAGCTAAGCACCTGCAGCCTAACTGCTGCCTGTGCAGCATTATTTATACAGCAAAGAGCATCCAATATTCCTTCTAAGTTTTATTTGACGAGATGTCTAACCACGAGTGCCACCATCCCTTGGTGCCTGCATAGCAATGATGCTGGCAGCTTGCATGGTAAAAAGAGAACGCAGCACCGCTTAAATTAGGTTTAAGTCCTTATTCTGAAAAGTGCGTACAGGTTCATTCAGCTGTCATTGCATATAGAGGCCTTCATTTTCTACTACCTACTGATTGCAAAGTCTGAAAATAAACCGAAGACTGAATGGAAATTGACCCTTCATTTTTCATCTACTTCCCACTGGTCACATTTGAAAAATCAAAACTAGCATAAAGAGAACTGTAAAACATATTTGTCCACAAGAAACAAAAGAAAATATAAATAGTAATACTTACAATCATGTGGGAAAAAAAAAGGTAAATAAAATAAATCTGCAAAGAGTTGCAGATCTGTTTCTACTTGAAAACAAGTATTACAAAATAACTACCGGTATATACTGTAGAAAAAGACTTGTATGTGGCCACTGCACAAGGCCACTATTGCAAAAAATGTAAAATACATAAAATAAATTTATAACATGTACATTTGTCCCAGAGGGTGGTTCACAATCAATGACTTATTTCTTATGTTTTTGTCACTTACAGTATGTAGTAAAAATCTGACAGGTCTTGACAAACTTTGGACTAGTTCATCTCATGGTAGATTTTCAGTGTTTTCTTTATTTTCAAAAGCACTTGCTGGATAGCAGTTGACACTGCCAAAATAGTGTAATAGCAGTTTTTGTATAGATTGTTTTAGGGTGTGCTTATGTAAAGGATTAAGGAAAATACTGAAAATCCCCCATGAGGAGGTGGATCAGTCCAAAACCTGTCAGTTAGAAGTTTACTACCTTCTGTAATCAACAGTAAAATACGAAAAAAGTAATTTATAGGGCAAGCAAAATGTATCACTTATACAGTATGTCTGTTTTTACATGTCTTTTACATTTTACATATTTTTGTGATAATGATCCTTTAAAAAGTACCCCAGGTGTGAGACCTATGGAAACACTAGTTGCCTTGCCTGGCAGTCCTGCTGATCTTTCTGGTCAGTAGGGTTTAAATCACACACCTGAAACAAGCATGCAGATAATCTTGTCAGAATTGGCATAGACATCTGATCTGCATGCTTGTTCAGGGTCTGTGGCTTAAAGTATTAGAGACAGAGGATCAGCAGGACAGCCAGGCAATGTACATTATTTAAAAGTAAACAGACATGTCAGCCCCCATATCCCTCTCACCTCCTTCCCTTTAACAACAAGGGCATAAATAATGGTGCTGAACACTCTGAAGCTAGCAGTTTAGTGGCCTTTCTCTAATTTGTTCCTAAATCCACCTTAAAGGGGTTCTGTGGCCTTTTTAAAAAAGAAAAAGTGTCACTTACCTCTACTGGGCTGGCCCCTTGCAGCTTTCAAGTCCCATGCCGTAACTGAAGCCCCCTCCATTTATTGCCGTCGAACTAGACTAATAGCACTGCGGCTGCACAGGTCATCGGGAGCTTACCGTGCAGGCGCAGTATGAAGTATTCTTGTACTGCGTTAAGGAAAGGTGGGGGGGGGGAAGGTGGGGGGAAAGGCTACGCGTCCCTAAACACATGTTGCAATTGAATGGTTAATCGCACAGGCATACACCGCCTCTGCCAGACTGAAAAATGCATGCCCTGCATCCAAGACAAGTGCTAACATTTATTAAACTAGGAGGAACTTTAGCTTCCAATATGGTTTGCATGCAAAGTATATTATACTAGACACTTGCGCCACGGTAAGGCAAACCTCCAGGCAAGTGACCTAACCTAAATTGAAAACCTTGGGAGCAGCTAAGCAAAAAAAAAAGTGTAACTTACATTTGGTTGAACAGCGAGGAGAACGCCAGCGCATACCACTAAGGCTGCATCTGAAATTACCACCATCTCAGTGTGCAGCACCTAAATAGATCCTCTGCACACTTTGCATTCAATTCAGATGCAAATCTGCTACTACTTATCATGCAAACAGGAAACTCAGGAGAAGGGGCTGGGAGCAGCTCACCTGACAGCTAGATAGTTACAAAGTTAAGGAAAGGTGGGGGGAAAGGCTGTGCATCCCTAAACACATGTTGCAATTGAATGGTTTATCGCACAGGCATACACCGCCTCTGCCAGACTTAAAAATGTATGCCCTGCATCCAAGACAAGTGCTAACATTTATTAAACTAGGAGGAACTTTAACTTCCAATATGGTTTGCATGCAAAGTATATTATACTAGACACTTGCGCCACGGTGAGGCAAACCTCCGGGGCAAGTGACCTAACCTAAATTTAAAACCTTGGGAGCAGCTAAGCAAAAAAAAAATGTGTAACTTACATTTGGTTGAATAACGAAGAGAACGCCAGCGCATACCACTAAGGCTGCATCTGAAATGACCACCATCTCAGTGTGCACATTTTTTTTGCTTAGCTGCTCCCAAGGTTTTAAATTTAGGTTAGGTCACTTGCCTGGAGGTTTGCCTCACCGTGGCGCAAGTGTCTAGTATAATATACTTTGCATGCAAACCATATTGGAAGCTAAAGTTCCTCCTAGTTTAATAAATGTTAGCACTTGTCTTGGATGCAGGGCATGCATTTTTCAGTCTGGCAGAGGCGGTGTATGCCTGTGCGATTAACCATTAAATTGCAACATGTGTTTAGGGATGCGCAGCCTTTCCCCCCACCTTTCCTTAACTTTGTAACTATGTAACTGTCAGGTTAGCTGCTCCCAGCCCCTCCTCCTGAGTTTCCTGTTTGCATGATAAGTAGTAGCAGATTTGCATATGATTTGCATCTGATTTGAATGCGAAGTGTGCAGAGGATCTATTTAGGTGCTGCACACTGAGATGGTGGTCATTTCAGATGCAGCCTTAGTGGTATGCGCTGGCGTTCTCCTCGCTGTTCAACCAAATGTAAGTTACACATTTTTTTTGCTTAGCTGCTCCCAAGGTTTTAAATTTAGGTTAGGTCACTTGCCCGGAGGTTTGCCTCACCGTGGCGCAAGTGTCTAGTATAATATACTTTGCATGCAAACCATATTGGAAGCTAAAGTTCCTCCTAGTTTAATAAATGTTAGCACTTGTCTTGGATGCAGGGCATGCATTTTTCAATCTAGCAGAGGCGGTGTATGCCTGTGCGATTAACCATTCAATTGCAACATGTGTTTAGGGATGCGCAGCCTTTCCCCCCACCTTTCCTTAACTTTGTAACTATGTAACTGTCAGGTTAGCTGCTCCCAGCCCCTCCTCCTGAGTTTCCTGTTTGCATGATAAGTAGTAGCAGATTTGCATATGATTTGCATCTGAATTGAATGCGAAGTGTGCAGAGGATCTATTTAGGTGCTGCACACTGAGATGGTGGTCATTTCAGATGTAGCCTTAATGGTATGCACTGGCGTTCTCCTTGCTGTTCAACCAAATGTAAGTTACACATTTTTTTTTTGCTTAGCTGCTCCCAAGGTTTTAAATTTAGGTTAGGTCACTTGCCCGGAGGTTTGCCCCACCGTGGTGCAAGTGTCTAGTATAATATACTTTGCATGCAAACCATATTGGAAGCTGAAGTTCCTCCTAGTTTAATAAATGTTAGCACTTGTCTTGGATGCAGGGCATGCATTTTTCAGTCTGGCAGAGGCGGTGTATGCCTGTGCGATTAACCATTCAATTGCAACATATGTTTAGGGATGCGCAGCCTTCCCCACCACCTTTCCTTAACTTTATAACTATGTAACTGTCAGGTTAGCTGCTCCCAGCCCCTCCTCCTGAGTTTCCTGTTTGCATGATAAGTAGTAGCAGATTTGCATATGATTTGCATCTGAATTGAATGCGAAGTGTGCAGAGGATCTATTTAGGTGCTGCACACTGAGATGGTGGTCATTTCAGATGCAGCCTTAGTGGTATGCACTGGCGTTCTCCTCGCTCGTCTTGTACTGCACCTACCCAGTAAGCTCCCGATGATGCTCACGGGAGCGAGGACAGGCATGGTCACAGCTGCACAGCCGCAGTGCTATTCGTCTAGTTAGACAAATAATTGGCAGGTGACCCGCAGCAAGAAACTTAGGAGGCTTCTGTGATGGCATAGGACTTAATAGCTGCAGGGGGCCGGTGGAAGCCACAGGTAAGTGACACTTTTAGTGGAATATAGTAAAAATCACTGATAAGAAAATTACAGCTATAAAAGTTTTCCAGGCAGAATACAACTTCTGAGAGCAGGGGGAGATAGAAAAAGGGCAATAGCTCATTTAGTGACACTTAATAGGCCAACACTGAGCAGAGACAACAAAACATATATTTTACTTTGTAAATGTTTAAGTATAAAATCAAACCATGGTGTATCTAAAAAATAATAATTCATTTTTTAGGAGTAGGAGGATAAATACAATTGTTTATGCCATAAGTTTATTTTCACCTCAGGTTCACTTTCATGTTGCATATTTTCCAAGGGTCCCAGTGGAGGAATGGAGGGGTGTAAGAAGGCCAGGGAAGTCTCCACAGACTTCCCTCTACTGAGGTAAATGTCCAATATTTTTTCCACTTCAAGTGCACTTTAAGAGTAAAGTTTAGTTTTGCTATTCATATATGTGGCTACTAGCATTAATATGCTACTTTAAACCTTTCTGCTGCGTTGGTTATACTGTAAGTGAATTGGGCACAGCAGGTTTACAGTGAAACTAAAGCTACAACATTTTAGCTTTAGATAGTAGGAAAAGGATAGCTCATCTTCATATATTAAGTCATTGCTGTGTCCAACTTCCCCTCAATTCAAAGGCTGAAGTAATTGCATGACTATTTGGGCTGTAGTTCATTAAAGTGGAATGAAACCCAGCATTTCTTCTATGCTCTAAAAGATTATTTACAGCATACTGTATACTATACTAACACCATTGTTTTTAGTAGAACAGCATTCAAAGGTCAGCAAAAGCTCGGTATACAGAGGCGCCAGAGTAGAGTAAAACGTTTTAAAAACCGTTTAAAAGCAGAGGGGGATGTTAGGGTGGACATACCTCCCTCTTACAAAAAAGAAAACTCACTCGAGTCTCGATAAAACAGAATTGACAAATAATTTATTTAACTCCACAAATGCAATGCGTTTCGCGGGCGTGACCCCGCTTCCTCAGGCAAAAATGGGAGCACAACTGGAATAAAAACAAAATGTACACACAATAACTACCCACAGAATTGCAACAATCGGCGCAGCAGATAATTGGTAGAAAGCACATAAAATAATTTCTACATAAAGCATTGCTAAAAAAAAAAAAAACTTTTACGGCCCACATAAACACAGGGCCATGCGAACAAGCTTAGATGTCATAAATCAAATAGCTAAAGCTTAATGCTCACAGATTAGAGGGTTCATATTGTATGTCTCAAAGTGAAACAGTTACATGGTAGAGCTAGGTATAGGCCACGGTCTATTCCCAGACAGCATATAAAGTTTTATATGGACACAAAAGGAATTAATATAAACTGCAAGAATAAAGTATATGATACCTTACCTCAGTGGGTCAAGCAGTAGGTTTGAGCACCTCTGTGTCACTATGAAGTGAGGCTTGCTTTAAATAGGGAGAGAGGTTAAACTGACAGGACTGAAGTCCAATCAGGAAGTGTTTGGTAACAGGAAGTGTTTGGTAACAGGAAGTGTGACTAAGGTCGCACAGGAAGTGAGTGTTTCCAGTGGGATAGTTATGGGATACCCAGCAGTGGCTGGAATATGGGATAGCCAGTAATGGCTGGATAGTGTAATGGTCAAGGGCTCTGCCTCCGACACAGGCGACCAGGGTTCAAAACCCGGCTCCGCCAGTTCAGCATGTAATTCAGTGATATGGTAATAAGGCCCCGGATCCTGATCAGATCCTGATCGGATCAGGACCTGATCCTCATCAGAACTGTACGGTTCCGATCCGGATCCGGTCCGTTTGTATCAGGCATGCATCAGGCTGCCATCCGGATCCGTGGGCAAAAAATAGTGAAATTTAAATAAAAAAATGTTGGGGTCAGGAGAAGGTGCACCTAGTGCACCTGTAGAATCAGGTTCCTCCGCTGTAGGCCTCACCTCCACCTCTGACATTCTGCCAAACAGCTCCAGCACGTCTGTCACTGCTGCTCCACTCCAGACATGCTTGGCCCATGTGTCCCCATCCGAAATGGCCGCTTGGATACGCATAGGAAGTGGGGTAGAACGTCAGGTTTTTGTAGGCAGTGTGTTCTGTGCCTTCCGTTTCCCATTGGTTTCTGTGATCCGGATGGTGCTGTCAGGCTCAGGTCCGGCTCCGGTCCGGGTGCGTGGGCCGGAGATCCGGACCCAAAAAATAGCGCATGTTGGAAAAGTGTCCGGAGTCCGGATCCGGTCCGACTCCGTACTGTACGGAACGGACACGTGTGAACGTCTGCATAGCCTTTGCATTGCTATGCGGAACGTACGTTCCGTTTGTACAGTATACGGTCCGGATCCGGTCCGGTGAATCCGGACAGGGAACGCTAATGTGAACCGGGCCTTAGAGAGACTGTGCATGTGCGGAAACCCAAAGTCAGGGGAAAATAGCTTTCTTTTGGGCAGCTAGACAATTCATGTAACCTTTAGCAATTGATGTTCATATAAAAATGTCACTGGGTGTGATATGGATTCAGGTGTAAAAATAGTAAAATATAACACAATGAGTGTTTTTTAAAAACCATATAAACATGCCAACCATCAATTGATACAATTAAGTAAACATTCTCTGACTGTGCAGAAACGTCTGCTAATGAGTCCTGAACTGAAACACTGCTCAGAAATCATAACTTGCATTTACAATATAACTAAAACAGTTATGAATAAAATGCACCAGCAGCTTTCAAAGTAAATAAACAAAACTTTGGGAACTTATAATTTCTAAATGAATAATAATACTCATGCACAAAAGCAAATATGATAATTGTATGGGTTATAAAAAGTAGGAAAACACATTTTTATTGAATATTTTGTCAGGGTTTAAAACCGCTTTAAGTTCAGTAAGGATTGTTCACTTTACAGTACATAATTTACTGTCTTAACCATTCTTACAGGACCAGACTTGCGTGTTTGATAGACAGGAAATATAATAAAGTACCCAGTCATTTTCTCATTAGCCATTTGTGATCTAATCAAGCATTTTGTGCTGTCATGTTTCTTGAAGTTGTGACAGCGAGGCTGATAGACTGAATCATTTCTATTGTTTATCATAAAGTTGTTGCTAATTCATTTTGGTAGAGGTTAAGTGAATGTACTGCAATATTTAAAAAAGAAAAAAAAAGTGTTTTCCTATTCCTAAGAGGACAACCCGTGCAAAAATCATCTGGAGGTAAAATGGTTAAAATTGCTTATCACTATTCATCATAACAACCCCTTTTCTGCTAGTCAAAGCTTCAGGAAATAGAGGCGGGCACCAAACCCCTTGAAAAGCAAACAGCGTTTATTTAGTCATTAAACAAGAACAAGTACAATCGAGCAAAGAGGTGCACATTAGGACTGACAGCCGTTTTGCAGGTCTTCCTGCTTCGTCAGAGGCCTCTGGCGAAGTGGGAGGGACCATAAGACGGCAGTTAGGCCTGATGTGCACCCCTTGGCTTGACTGTACTTGTTCTTTTTTAAGGACTAAATAAATGCTGTTTGCTTTTTAAGGGGATTGGTGCCCGCCTCTATTTTGTGAAGTTTTGGATTGTGGTCATATGGCTGGTGAGCACATCCTTCAGCAAATAGTCATACTAATTATTGTTTGCCTGTGTCATTTGGTGCCAACCTGCCACTTTGATCTTTCTTTATTGATCATCTCTTCTGCTAGTGAAGCCACCCACACTTTACCCTGTCCTTGCCTTCACCTAATCACCTATTACCTATTCTGCCTAATAAAACACCTTTCTTTTAATGTCTTCTCTGCCTAAGCTTCTCTGCCTGTTTATCAAAACAAAGTATAACCCGTTATTTACCTCATACTACATCTTGCACTCAAATTAGGACTTAAGCCCCATCTACACCATAACATTTTTTGTCCGATTCGTTTCAATTCGATTTGATTCATTGATTAGATTCAATCTGACATGTCCGATCAGGATTCGATTCAATTTGAATCCAATCGAATCCCGATCGGTCATGTCGGATTGATTTGAATCGAATCAATGAATCAAATCGAATTGAATTGAATCGGAAAAAAATTGTATGGTGTAGATGGGGCTATAGATCCGGAGAACAGCTCTGCATATGTCTCCAAAGGAGGTAGTCAGGGGATAAGTGCTGTATATCAGTTGCTTCCTCCTCCATCTCCAGTCAGCCTGGCTCCAGCATACAAGTAAATGCACAGTGCAGCACAACATACTACAGCCTTCCCTTGTAATTGGCAGAAAAATAGAGAGTTCAAGTATGAAACGAGGGTATTACAGACATGACCTGTACCCTACCCCACTAACCACCTGGAGTCCATGGCGCAATCCATGTCTGTCACACCCTGGATAACTCTCCGGCAATAACTGCCTGAGAAAACGGTTAAAGCAGAGAAGGATGTTAGGCTTTATTACAGTGACGTATTTTGCTGGTCAACACAGCTTCCTCAGGCAATTGTTTATACCTAAATACCATACACAAGGGGATGAACAAATCCATTAAACATTTACAGAACATTTTTTTTTTCGTGTAAGTACTATTGAGATTGTACATATATCACATTTGAAACGCACATGTTTAGCATTATCCATCTTGAGCATGAAATAGATTCTGCCTCTGCATACATAAAAATGATATATATATATATATATATATATATATATATATATATCACATTTTAGAATTTTTTCCCCGTGATATTAACCCATTAGCGACCTCAAGAATTTTACGCTTCAAAATGCTGACTGGTATAGAAATGTCAGTAAAATATATTAATTTTTAATCTAAATTATATGCAGAATCTCTCTCAACCTCAGGATGGATGATGCTAAATATGTACATGTCAGATGAGATATATGTAGGGTCTATATTGGTACTTACACAGATTGAAAGAATGTTCCACAGATTTCCATTAATGCGTGAGCTTTGCCTAATAGCTTCGTTCATTGTTTTCTGAATTTCGACATTATAGACTTTGTACCTGAGGAAACTGGCTCCACCAATAAAGTGCTTCCTAATAATAAAGTCTAACGTCACAGACAATGGGCTTGATTCACAATCGCGCTAGCATTATAGCGCTTAACGTTGTTTGCGTGCAAATGAAAATGCTAATTTTCACACGTAAACGGCGGTGATTTCGTGCACAAATTCGTATTTGCGCGTGAAAAAGTTACACGCATTATAGCGTGCGCAAAACGCTAGCGTGACCGTGATAAGAGTTATCACGGCTTTGGGAATCAAGCCCCATGTGGTGATGGTCTGAAGAAGAAGTTACTTTTCTCAGTGGTTGCTTGTGCTGACAACCAGAATACTGTGCATATTACATTGTAAGGAATATACATCTATCGATAATGGGCAGATACGACCATGAGATAAATCTCTCTCTGATTGAATCTTATTAGAGAGAGCTGTAGGTTGCCCATACACCGAGGGCAGATTCCCGATCGATTTTTAGTATGAAAGCTTTCAAGAATCAGCCAAGTCCGCTACATCTGAAGCCTGTCAATGGCCTCCCTAATGTATACAAGTTCCGTTAGTGGCATGATATACCGCTGACGAAAAAGCGGGGGATTCCAAAGATGGATGGGCACCGCGCGGTGGGCGACACAGGACATATAATGTATAAATGCACACACGGGGGGGGCGTACATTTATACACAAGGGAAGCAGCACAGGGGTTGTTAACCCCGATATGCTTTGCGATTACCACCGTGCAACTGATTGACCATGTCGGCCTGACATCTTGCAGCATGTCTGATCAATACATGCGACTGATAAAGCATATTTTTTTACCCATAAGGACATTTAATTTTGACCCATGTAAGTCCAATATAAGTCCCACATTTTTGCATTAACAAGCTGGCCCACTTAATTGTGGCCCCCATTATTCTTCATATGCGCTAATTCAAATCTTGCCCAGTAGTAGTTGTTACTTCTGGGTTTCAGAAATAACCCATTTAAGGGTTAATTTTTTTGAGGTGGGTCACACATGGACTCCCAAGTGATTTTTGGGTGCAGAATTTTATGGAGACCATGTGGGGCCAACCCATAGAGGAGCTATATTTAGGCCCATATGAGGCCCATCAAAAAACTTGGTATTTTTTTCTATGTCAGGCCAGGTGATTCTGATATAATTCTTGGGTGTGGAATGCTGTGTGGCCCATCTGGAGCAACCCATATAGAAATTATATTTTGGCCTAAATGGGGCCAAGCAACCCATATAGAAATTATATTTTGGCCTAAATGGGGCCCATTTGGTAACCATATAAGCATAAGGCCTAGCATTAAAATAGTGACTGTTTTTTCAAATCCAGAAAATAATATTCTCCAGTTACACTTTTTACATTTGAAGTCATGATTTACCACATACTGCAATACCACTTGTGTGCTCAAGTCTCAATTTCGATTGATAGTTTACAGCAGTTACTGTCCCGGTATTTCATCTAACCGGTTAATATCACATACATTTAAACCTGAGGTTGTATGGCTCCATTTTAAAGTTTCTCATTCCACTGCTCTTTTAAAAAGCAAACAAACAAAAAATATTTTTCTTCTGCAGTTGCAATCAAATATGAAAAAACAAAGGCATGGCCTTTGGACTAGAAAAGGTTATTTTACATGCCAATCCCAAAAAGAGCAATGCAAAAGAGTGCTCAAATTATCTGACCATTACACTTATCTCACATTCTAGTAAGGTAATGCTCAAATTTCTACAAGCCAGACTGCAGCAATATGTTCAACAAGAACTGCCCGATATGCAAGCTAGTTTTTGAGGAGGGAGAGGCACAAGAGACCCTATTGCCAACATTTGATGGATGATAGAGAAAGCAAGGGAATTCCAGAAGAATGTCTAATTTTGCTTTATTAACTATTCAAAAGCTTTTGACTGTGTAGATCATGATAGACTGTGGCAGATTCTCATGGAAATTGGGCTACCAACCCATCTCATTCTCCTTTTGAGGAATCTATATGCAAACCAAGAAGCAAACGTTAGAACAGAGTGTGGAATAACAGACTGGTTCACAACTGCTAAAGGAATTCATCAAGGTTGCATATTGACTCCTTATTTATTTAACTGTTATGCAGAACATGTAATGCGGAGAGCTGGTTCGGATGAGTCAAATGCTGGAATTAAGATAGCGGGCAGGAATATAAAGTCTGAGCTACGCCAATAATACCACATTGATGGCTGAAATTGAGGAAAAATTTAAGAGCCTGGTCAAAAACGTCAAATAAGAAAGTACCAAAGCTGGTCTACTTCTTAAAGGACAGCTGTAGTGAGACGTATATAGAGGCTGCCATATTTATTTCCTTTTAAATAATACCAGTTGCCTGGCAGCTCTGCTAATCTATTAGGCTGCAATAGTGTCAGAATCACACCACACCAGAAACAAGCATGCCGCTTATCTTGTCAGATCTGACAATGATGTCAGAAACACTTGATCTGCATGCTTGCTCATGGTCTATGGGTCAAGGTATTCCAGGCAAAGGATCAACAGGATAGCCAAGCACCTGGTATTGCTTAAAAGGAAATAAAGATGGCAGCATTCATCTCCCTCTCACTTCAGTTGTCCTTTAACATCAAGAAAACTAAAGTCATGTCATCTGCTCCAGTGGACCAACTGCAAATCCATGGAGAAAAAGTAGTTGTAACACATTTAATCTTCCTGGGATCGAAGATCTGTGCAGATGGTGACTGCAGCCATGAGATTAAGAGACACTTGTTGCTTGGAAGGAAAGCTATGACAAGTTTGGCTAAGATACTAAAAGATAGAGATGTCACTTTACCAGTTAGATCCATGGTCTAATCAGTAGTAACATATGGCTGTGAAGTTGGACTATAAATATGGTCATGTGTAGAAAAATGGATGCTTTTGAACTGTGGGTGTAGAGAAATCTACCGAGAGTTCCCTGAGCTGCTAGAAGATCTAACCAGTCAATACTTAAAGAAATAAGGCCAGAGAATTCACTAGAAGGGGTGATACTACTACAGTAGAATCTTGTTATAGTAAACTCTGTTATAGTAAACCTCTGGATATAGTAATCTCAGTCCTCAGGTCCCAGCAACTATGTCTGTATAAATAACATATACATAATGTATCACCAATAAATATACAATGTATCACCAATTCTGATATTGTAAACTTCAGATATGCTATGATTGCTATGATTAACCTCCTGAGCGGTCTGGACGAGCTCAGCTCGTCCATCACCGCCGGAGGCTGCCGCTCAGGCCCTGCTGGGCCGATTTTTATCAAATAAAGTGCAGCACACGCAGCCGGCACTTTGCCAGCCGCGTGTGCTGCCTGATCGCCGCCGCTCTGCGGCGATTCGCCGCGAGCAGCGGCGAAAGAGGGCCCCCCTAGCCGCCTGAGCCCTGCGCAGCCGGAACAAAAAGTTCCGGCCAGCACTAAGGGCTGGATCGGAGGCGGCTGACGTCAGGATGTCGGCTGACGTCGATGACGTCACTCCGCTCGTCGCTATGGCGACGATATAAGCAAAACAAGGAAGGCCGCTCATTGCGGCCTTCCTTGTTTATTCTGGGCGCCGGAGGCGATCGGAAGATCGCCTCCGGAGCGCCCTCTAGTGGGCTTTCATGCAGCCAACTTTCAGTTGGCTGCATGAAATAGTTTTTTTTTTATTTAAAAAAAACCCTCCCGCAGCCACCCTGGCGATTTAATCAGAACGCCAGGGTGGTTAAGGAGCCATACAAGAAAAAGCTTTGGTCTCCTAATGGCAATATAACCGAAAGTCAGCTGCACTGTGTGCAATTGCACTCTCCAAACAGCATTTTCAGTTATGTGTGGGCATTCAAATCAGACACTTAATCGGCTATAATCACCACTACATGAAAAAAGTTAGACCAGGCCTCACTTGCCAATATAAAAAATGTCTTTATTGTGAACAATTCAATCAGGAATGTGTATCAAACCACTATATTAAAAACCATTACATTGATTAAGGAGCCATGCAGAGCTCCGATACACATGAGCTTTTTTCTGTGTGTCATTTGATGTTCTAAATAAAGCCTTGGATTTTATACCCTGCCAATCTGTGTAGCGGGATATCCTTTTTTGGAACTTTTGCTTGGAGACGTTTGGTTCCCTGGCTCCCCTTTGGCTCTGCAGTGGTGGTTGCAGCGGCTCTATCTTCCATTGCAAACTTATTATGTAGTAAACTACTTTTCCAGGTCCCTTGGAGTTTACGATAAAGGGATTCTACTGTATTAATACTCAAATACTTTGGTCACATAAGGAGAAGACAGGATTCTTTGGAGAAATCCTTGATGTTTGGAAACATTGAGGGCAAAAGAAGAAGAGGATGACAGGGGCTAAGATGGATGGACAGCATATGTGAAGCTATATACATGCGTATGCAACAGCTGAAAGAATCAATGATTGACAGAGACATCTTGCGAAGTTGTGAGCAGAAGTACATATTGTCACCAAGAGTCAGAGTCGACTGAATAAATGAGGTGGAGGAAGCTGGGAGGTGTTATTTAGTTAAATAAAAGCACATTACCAAGTTAATGACACAGGTAGTGACAGCTCTATTTATAAAAAAAAGTCTTGCTTAAAAAAATAAAAAAAGCAAGAAAAAAAAGGGATATGTGAGGGTGCAGGACAGTGTTGTACAAATGATTTTATTTTATTTATTTATTTTATGTGTTTCTGGTTGATGGTATTTTTTTTTACCAAATCAACTATATAACTGTGCAGTTAAAGACCACAACTGTTACTGACATCTTATATTTCTGTAAGCTAAAGCTATATTATTCAGCAATTAATGACAACATGTTCAGACCAATAAAATGGGACAGCAGGGGCGTTGCAATAGGGGTGCAGAGGTAGTGACCACATCGGGGCTCTCCCTCAACTGTAGTCTTAGCTCTCTATTGGTCCTGTGCTCATAATAACCACTTCTATATATGCTTTGAACAGTAATAATCATTAACAAGCCGTTCCCCATCCCCTTCTTGCACCTCTGATACTGTAGTTGCCATTGGCAAGTTTTGGTGCGCAATATCAATTGTTATGTATAGAGTGCTTGGGGAGCCCCATGTAAAACTTGCATCAGGGCCCAGAGCTCCTTAGCTACGCCACTGTGGGACAGTGATAGTAAATGTGAGAGTACTATGAGATGGAAGAACATCCTGATTCTGATGAAAGATTGCTCCTCAATCAGCTCCAACTCCACCAAGTTCTCCTCTACTTGTACCACCCCTCTAAATGTAAGCATTGCATGTAAGGGCTAAAGCTGTGATTTATTATGAAGACCACTGCAAGGGTCTTCTGTCTGTACTCTGAGGTGGGGGGCACCTCATTTTTTTTCAAAGAAAATCCAATCTAAGAGGCCTCTTTCTGTACTACGAGGTTCAGCCTACCTTTTTTTAGGAAGTCCATTCCAAAGGTCTTTTGCTTGCATGGTAATGTGAGAGTTGCTTACATTTCTAGGAAGAACTCCTTCATTCTGCCTGATCTTTTAGTCTTGTCCGCACTGCCTCCCAAATGTCGTACATGAGCAAACAGAAAAGGTATACTATATGAACCCAACAGCCAATTCTTTAATCATTTTTTGTTACCAGGGAAACACTTTGTGCTTTGAAATGCATCCCATGAAAACTGGATTCTATACTTTCACCAGCAGCCCAAAAAGCTGATGCTCTATTTTTTTTTGTTACAGTGTTAGATGCTTATTGGGACATTTTCTGCTGCTTCTAGATTGCTATACTTTTAATGACTTTTAACCACTTCAGCCTTCAGTGTCATTTCACCTTATGCATCCAAGCAACTTTCACCTCCCATTTATTCACCAATAACTTTATCACTACTTATCACAATGAAATTATCTATAACTTGTTTTGTTTTTTTTTGCCACCATTTAGGCTTTCTTTGGGTGGTACATTTTGCTAAGAATTATTTTATTATAAATCCATTTTAACAGGAAGATTAAGAAAAAAATTGAAAAAATTCAATATTTCTCAGTTATCGGCCATTATAGTTTTAAAATATAACATGCTACTTTAATTAAAACCCATGTATTTTATTTTCCCATTTGTCCCGGTTATTACACCATTTAAATTATGTCCCTATCACAATGTATGGCACCGATATTTTAGTTGGAAATAAAGGTTCATTTTTTCAGTTTTGCGTCCATCACTTATTACAAGCCCATAATTTAAAAAATAAGGTAACTATTTATGTCATTTTTTTATTGTATATTTTTTATTTATTTATTTTTATTTTTTATGTGTGTGTTCCTATCAATGCGTGTGGGAGGTAAGGGGCTAATACTAAAAGTAAAAAAAATTTAATTATCTGGAATTTTTTATTTCCAGTTGCAATTTTACTATTTGGCCACAAGATGCCCTCACAGCTCACTTCTGCATGCGGAAAGTTCTCCCGCAAAGCAGAAGTAATGAGTAGATGGGGCAGAAGGGGATTTGTGAAAGGTGGAGCCGTCTCGTTGACGGTGTCGGTCTTTAATACGGGGACTTAGATCAATGAATGGGAACTTCGTTTCCCTTTCAATGATCTCCGGGCTAACAGAAGGCGGTGGGGGTGCACGCGATCATGCACACCAGGCAGCAGTGCAGCCTATCTGGAAAGATATATCCGTCCAGATAGGATTAAGTGGTTAAAGTGTAAGTGGTTAAAGTGGGATTGTCACCATTAAAATCAAATTTCAACAGAATCTGGTCTAAGTGTATTAAGTGATAAAGATGCTAATCCTGTATTTAAAACTTTAAAAACTTTTTCTGCTGTTATGGTCTAGAGTTATCACATACTTGCCCTTTAATTGACCTTTAATTGCCATTGCCATTGGCTGGCAAAACAGTTGCATGCCGGGTGGTCTTTTTATCTCTAATATATTCCTCCTCTTCCCTTTATTTTTCCCTGCTTCTAATGACATAAGACAGTGCACCTCCTAGTATAGACCTCAGTGGGAGTGTCTGAAGACTCTGGGAGTGTGTAACTAATACACAATTAGCAAGAGGAAAAAAAAGAGTGAAGGAGTAAATGATGGCAGGATTAGCTTCATTCAAAGGTAACTAAGATGGAAACTGTCTAGAATAGGATTCTCTGCTTTTCCTTTATAAAATTCACAGGAATCATAACATGGACAGTTCAATACATCTGTTATGTAAGTTGAACTAGTATTTATCTACTTATATATGTGTTTTTTTTTATTTATAGGCTAGCATGGGTGTCACTTGTTCTTTAAAGAGTAACTGTCAGGCATAAAATATAAAAAAAAATATTTCTTTTTATCAGGTAAACAAGTAATAATTATGCTAACCAGGCAATCCAACATTTTTCTTATCCATAGAATTTAATTCCCAGTTTCCCTGGCTCTTATTTGGTACATCTGCCGTACAAAGGAAGTTGCGGGGCATGCTGGGTTTTCTTTTTTTCCCCTCAGACTTAACTAATGCAGCCTAATTGGCTGAAGCCTCTTTCCCTCCTGCTTTCCCCTCCCACACCTATGTTTCTCTCTGATTGGCCAATAGTTCTCAATGCACTTTCTACTGCATACCTGGGTGGGAGTGTCTGAAGACTGGGAGGGGGGTGGGCAATGATACACAGACAGAGTAAGGGAGGAAATTATGTCAGGATTGGCTTCAAGATAGACATAGACAAATTGGAAAATCCTTTGAAGGAATTTCTCTTTTTTTACTATAGAAAAATCAAAATGTGGACAGTGCAATACATATTTTATGTAAGTAGAGCAAGTATTTAACTACTTATATATGTGTTTTTTTTCTGAGATAGTATGGCTGACAGCTCCACTTTAAGAGAACACACTTTTTCGTACCCTCCGTCAAGTTTAAATTAAAATTGTTATTTTTATATTTATAGTATTTTTTTTTTTTTTTGTGTGGAAGTAGACAAATACATGGTTAATAGCACTGGCTAAACTGACGTCAGTTGAAGGTCATGCTATGAAAGAAAAGCCTTTTAAGTTAATGGACAGTTCTTTAAATATGTTCCTGGGCGTGTAGAAATAAAGGTATTTAGAAGAAAATTGCTGACATATAGAGCAAAGTATGCACTTCCAATATATGGATTCCCAGAAATGAGCCTTAGTTATTATGTCACAGTAGGCCAAGCATTAGGAGACCCCTCACAGCTGTAAATTGAAGGATTTGTTTCTTTCCCGTGTTGCCCTCAAAGCTGCAAAAAATAACCCTTCGCCATCTTCTACTGTACTTTAAAGATTTTTCTACTTTTGTTTAATAGAACAATGTTCCTCAGACATGTGGTAAGCTTTCCGTTGTTGCAGAAGTTTAATTTTTCTTGTCTACAGACAAGAACTTTAAATGGTTTCCAAATTCACTGCAAATGTTTTTTTTGTGCACAAATGTGAAAATATTATAAGTGATCTGTAGTAAAATATATGACTAGCCGTCTAGCGCTAGTGCGTTATCCAAAACAAAAAAATGATGGGCAGCTTGACATTAGAAAATGTATGCATCTGCAGTCCAATCATAAGCTATACAGTATGTAAAGTCTTGTCAAGGACTTACCTGTACGCTCCAGCGATGAGGGCTCCCACGGTGAGACACGAGCCGCTCCGTCCTCTCCTGCGTCTGCACTCACAGCCCCTAGCAATGCTGGTGTCCTTCCCAACGGGGCTGCTTGCGCTGCTCCTGGCACTCTGCGTTCCAGCACTGAACATGGACGGACGTTCTGAAGTATATGTCCATCCTATTCCCTAAGGAAATGTAAGACTTACTGTCAGCTGATATTTTAATCAGCTGACACATAGGCAGGCTTTGTAATTTTGGGTCAGCTGATCTCTTAGTCAGCTGACACTCAGGCAGGGCCGTAAAGTTTGTGATTGGTTGCTGTGTTGTGTGGCCGGCCACTGATTGGATGCTGTCAGTATTTAAAGTCTGTTCTGACACTTTGATGTTGCCCGTGATAGCTTTGGCTGTGTGCTTTTCCTAGGTGTGTTATTGTATATTGGATTATCTGTGTATCGACCTTGCTTGGAAACTGACTACTCTCTGATTGCCGCCTGTTTTGATCCTTGCCTGAAAACCGACTATTCTCTGATTGCCGCCTGTACCGACCCTTTGCTTGGAACTTTACTACTCTTTGAACTCTGCCTGGACCGACCTTGGATTGCCTAATTCTGATATCGCCTGCTCCTTGTGTACCTTGAAATCTCTGATCTTACGTGTATGAACTTGGATTGTTATTTGACTTGCTCTTGTGTCTTGTTTGGCTCTGGTGAGTTATCTAGTTTACTCTACGTCCAGCTCCTATACCTTGCACCTACAAGGCCTGGGTGTAACAGAAGTCGGGCAGGTGTTGTTTCCCTACCTCCCATTGAAGTGAGGATGTGCCACATAAGGTGAAGAAGGTGGTGTTAAGGTGGGAATACACGGGTCGATCTGGTGGGCGATTAGCCGGCGCGTCCCCGTTCGTCCGCGCGTGCGCGCGGATCGATTACCGCTCGTCCGCCCCGGCGGGGATCGAGCGGGCGGGGGTCGAGCAGCGTGATCGGACCAGCTGAATATTATCAGCTGGCCGGATCAGCTGCTCGATACACAGTACAGAAACGTACCGTGTATCCCCAGCATTAGATCGGGGCATAGTAGCTGAGCAGTGAGCTGATATCTTACCGGCCTGACAGTTATGTACAGATGTTATACTAAACTTGGCTGATTCAGCTGTTTGGGACTATATCAGTCGAGACTATATCTGTACAGGCATTCCCCGAGGTCACTTTGAGATCCAGCATACCAGATCCTCAATCAATAGAGACTGCCCCCCAGCATATTCTTCCCCTCCATACCCCTCTGGCCAGAAGCCACTCCATCGCACTGTACTATTATCTCCACCCTTCTTAATAGAAACAGGTGTGTAACTCAGCTGTTGGCACAGGAATGCATACATGGAACGTGCACAGTACTTGTACACCCAACTTGATCCTGATGCACGGGTGACACGTGTCAAGTGTGTGTACATCGCTTTAAAAACTTAGTTAGGAAGGTAAACTGAAGAGCTGCCTTTTTCTTTGAACTTTTAAACATTTTTATTCAGACTTAAAATGAACCTGAGATGGTTCATACTGCATTTTTTATGCTTACCTGGGGCTCCCTCCGGTTCCATGTGATCGGTTGGCTCTCTCGCTGTCCTCCCCTGCAGCTCCGTTCTCCAGTGGTAGCCACAAATATTTTGTAAGTTGGGGCCAATTGTCCTCTTCTGCGCATGCGCGCACCCATTTTTGTGCGCCTGTGGCCGGGAGCATTCTGCATCTGCCCAGAGGACACCCACGCAAACATGGGGAGAACATACAAACTCCCTGCAGATAGTGTCCTAGCTGGGATTCCAAGAGGGAACCTAACCCTCCAAGGTGAGAGTGCTACCCACTACACCACCGTGTGGCCCAAACTTTGCCTGAAGATCAGTTTGACGGATCTTTAGAAACAATGACACTCCACATGCCCCCAAGTTTATTGTACTCCTCACTTTGTCCGTTGAAAGCTACTCTGTCAAGCTGCACAAATTATACATTCTCCAGCCTCCTCCTTTTCATAGCAACAGATACGTCACAAGCCTCAGCACACCTTGAAATGTAGCCCAAGGCATTGAGTACTGGTACCTGGTACTGGCACCATGCACCGCCATAGGCTGTAATATCAATTATGGCTATAGTGGCACTCAGACAGTAATTTGGGCACTGTTAAAAGACAGCGTCCAAAGTACTATAAAAACAGCATAATTTGGATGCCAGCAATAGCTAGCAACTGCATCATGTCTTACCATGGCGGCCTGGAGGGGGGAAAGTAAACCGCTGCCATGACTTTTTCAGAAGCAGGGTGATACATTTTCCAGCTTTGCCCTGTGCCCAAACTTCCTTAATTAATTAACTGAAAATGGCTCTTACTTTCCGGATGACCTGTATATAGATAGATAGGTAGATAGATATATAGATAGATAGATAGATAGATAGATAGATAGATAGATACCTCATATCATCATATCTCAGGCTCTAGACTGTGGCTTTGAATTATCTTATCATGACTATTATAATTATTATTATTATTATGCATTAGGTAGTACAGAGTATACTAAGTGGTGTATGTCACTGTCTGCCCCTCATATAGATTAAAGCTATTTAATCTTCTAGACTGTTTAACAGTTCAAAAGACATTATCCGTGGCTATACAGAAGTGTATTCTACTGGAACCAATTAAATCAATTTGCTACTAGTAAATGGTATTTATCCCACTCAATGCTGTCCATGGAATTAGCCTCCTTTATTTTTTAGTCTTCACAAATATCTTCATTGTATAACATGGAAACTAGTCTCTCTGTAATTGTCTACATTTATCCTATAAAGCTAGGTGCACAGGCACCACTAATGTTAAGAGACTGACAGACAGATACAAAAAGAGATCATGATACCTTGTCTTCTGGATAGATAGATAGATAGATAGATAGATAGATAGATAGATTTATAAACAGATTCATACCAGATCCATGACTTTCAGTATAGATAGATAGATACAGTGGGATGTGAAAGTTTGGGCAACCTCGTTAATCATCATACGTTTCCTGTATAAATCGTTGGTTGTTACGATAAAAAATGTCAGTTAAATATATCATATAGGAGACACACACAGTGATATTTGAGAAGTGAAATGAAGTTTATTGGATTAACAGAAAGTGTGCAATAATTGTCTAAACAAAATTAGGCAGGTGCATACATTTGGCACCACAAAAAAAGAAATAAAATCAATATTTAGTAGATTCTCCTTTTGCAGAAATTACAGCCTCTAAATGCTTCCTGTAGGTTCCAATGAGAGTCTGGATTCTGCTTGAAGGTATTTTGGACCATTCCTCTTTACAAAACATCTCTAGTTCATTCAGGTTTGATGGCTTCCGAGCATGGACAGCTCTCTTCAACACACACCACAGATTTTCAATTATATTTATAATTTTCAATTATTTTCAGGTCTGGGACTGAGGTAGCCATTCCAGAATGTTGTACTTGTTCCTCTGCATGAAGGCCTTAGTGGATTTTGAGCAGTGTTTAGGGTCGTTGTCTTGTTGAAAGATCCAACCCCGGCGCAGCTTCGGCTTTGTCACCGATTCCTGGACATTGGTCTCCAAAATCTGCTGATACTGAGTGGAATCCATGCGACCCTCAACTTTGACAAGATTCCCAGTCCCTGCACTGGCCCCACAGCCCCACAGCATGATGGAACCGCCACCATATTTTACTGTAGGTAGCAGGTGTTTTTCTTGGAATGCTGTGTTGTTTTACCTCCATGCATAACGCCCATTGTTATGCCTATATAACTCAATTTTAGTTTCATCACTCCTCAGCACCTTACTCCAAAATGAAGCTGGCTTGTCCAAATGTGCTTTATCATACCTCAAGTGGCTTAGTTTGTGCTGTGGGCGGAGAAAAGGCTTCCTCTGCATCACTCTCGCATACAGCATCTCCTTGTGTAAAGTGCACCGAATGGTTGAACGATGCACAGTGACTCCATCTGCAGCAAAATGATGTTGTAGGTCTTTGATGCTGGTCTGTGAGTTGATTCTGACTGTTCTCACCATTCTTTACTTCTGTTTATCTGAGATTTTTCTTGGTCTGCCACTTCGAGTCTTAACTTGAACTGAGCCTGTGGTCTTCCATTTCCTCAATATGTTCCTAACTGTGGAAACAGACAGCTGAAATCTCTGAGACAGCTTTCTGTATCCTTCTCCTAAACCATGATGGTGAACAATCTTTGTCTTCAGGTCATTTGAGATTTGTTTTGAGACTCCAATGTTGCTACCCTTCAGAAAAAAATATAAGAGTAGGGAAACTTACAATTGAAGTCCCTTAAATACTCTTTCTCATAATTGGATTCACCTGTGTATGTAGGTCAGGGATCACTGAGCTTACCAAGCCAATTTGAGTTCCAATAATTAGTTCTAAGGGTTTTGGAATCAATAAAATGACAACAGTGCCCAAATTTATGCACCTGCCTACTTTTATTTAAACAATTATTGCGCACTTCCTGTAAATCCAATGAACTTAATTTCACTTCTCAATTATCACTCTGTGTGTCTCCTATATGATATATTTAACTGACTTTTTTATTGTAACAACCAACGATTTATACAGGAAAATCATGACAATTTACAAGGTTGCTCAAACTTTTGCATCCTACTGTAGATAGAGATACAGTAGTCAGTAGATAGATAGATAGATAGATAGATAGATAGATAGGTAGGTAGATAGATAGACAAAAGATGGATAGATAGATAGATAGATAGATAGATAGATACCAGATCCATGTCTTTTAAGATAGATAGATAGATAGATAGATAGATAGATAGATAGATAGATAGATAGATAGATAGATAAAAGAAAAAGATAGACAGATAGATAGATAGATAGATAGATAGATAGATAGATAGATAGATAGATAGATAGATAGATAGATAGATACCAGATCCATGTCTTTCAGTATAGATTGATAGATGGATAAATAGATAGATAGATAGATAGATAGATAGATAGATAGATAGATAGATAGATAGATAGATCGATCGATAGATAGAAAGATAGATAGAAAAATAGATTCCAGATCCATGTCTTTCAATATTGATAGATAGATAGATAGATAGATAGATACCAGATCCATGTCTTTCAGTATAGATAAATAGATGGATAAATAGATAGATAGATAGATAGATACCAGATCCATGTCTTTCAATATAGATAGATAGATGGATAGATAGACAAAAGAAAATTCTTTACAACGTGCCTTTCAGGGTGTAATGGGAAAATGTTTGTATTTCAGAGTTGTCCACAGCCACTTAGCACTGGAGAAATCTCCTTTTATTTGCAGGGAAATAGTTTTCTGTACAAAGTGACTGACGTGCCCTTCTCAAGCTAAATAAAATTAGGACTTAAATAGACAGAGAAATACAGGAGGCGCAGGCTCTCACCGTCTCATTATGCAGATCAGGCTGCCTGCGTACAGAGCTGTTTAGCACCTAATATGAATTTGCTTTTTGGTGGACAAAGAGAGAATTTGAACCAGATAGACCTCAATATATTTCATGTTTTTTCTTGGGAAAAATATCACCAGAAAATTCCTACCAATTATAACCTAAATGACAGCAATTTCCATTGAGATATTTTTCTAGCAAGTTATCAGAGAAGCGAAGCAAGAAGAAAACTTTTCTCTCTGGAATGACACGGTAACCCTGGACAAGGTGGCCTTTCTTTATTGTTTTGAATGGCTTGCTTAGAACTGCATGGCTTTGTATGCCTACCACAAGTAGTTTGCATCCAGGTTCTGAGACCTTACAGTCATGGAGCAATTCATGCACAATTCATGATGTTATATGTTTGTTTTGTCCATCCTGTAGCTATTGTCAAATAGCCAGGAATGTCAAATGATATTAGCATAACTTTGGTCACCTAATGAGAAGATCGGATTACTTGGAAAAATCCTTGGTGCTTGAAAACTGAGAGCAAAAGAGGATGGCAGAGGTTAAGATGAATAGACAGCATATGTAAGGCTATGAACATGCCTAAGCAACATCTGTAAGAAGCAGTGATTGACAGACACATCTGGTGTGCAGAAGTGCATATGGTCACTAAATATGAATAGGAGGAGAATGGAAGTGGTGCTGTGCTATGAGATAGTAAAGCTGCAGTTGAAACTGGAGGAAACAGTTACTAACCCCCAAACCATCAGGTACAGTATGCAAAATGTGCTTGTGCACTGGTAGACAATATAATTACACTGTAAGCAGAATTTACTCTCCCCCCGTCATAAGGCCTGTAACACAGCCCAACTCACAGTAATGAAAAATCAATGGGCTGTTCACAGTGCCCACGTTGCGTTACACTGTAACGCTACACATTATATGAAAGTGCAGCGTGCTGTGCGTTATACGCAGTTTTAGCCGCGTTAGACTGTTTGCAGATGCTCAGTAATGGGGTTTTTTCATTTTATTAATGCAGGAGAGGAGGAGGGGAGAGTCCGCTGTTGTGTTTAGCCACATGGCTAATTAATATTCACTGCACTGCAGTGTTTACATCCTGGAGCGGCCGATACTTCCTGGAGTGTTCCGATCACTTGGTCTCCGCAGACTATAGAACAAAAAAGGCGCACCAAGAGCCGTATAACGCGGCTCAATCTGGCGTCCTCCTTCAACACCACCAGGCGTTGCGTTAGGGGCACGTCATGCGACCTTAACGTCCCCTAAAACACAACGTCTTGATGTGAAAGATGCCTTAATGGAGGAGGTTTGCTTCCAAAATAATTTGCAGGCAAAGGTGGGTCCACTGCAATGAGGTCATCCTGTCGGAAGGACCTTAGCAACTAGCCATTAAAATTTTGTACACAGTAGAGAGGAATGGCAGTGCATCTAAACCAAGCTGCTGCTCCTGAAATACATTAGATGTGCGGTGATTATATTTTAAGAAAATTGCAAATCCTACACGATCATCCATACAGAGCAGTTTTAGAATACCAGAGATACGTGTGACCATAACTTTAAGGACCATCCACAATAGTGTTGGGCGAACAGTGTTCGCCACTGTTCGGGTTCTGCAGAACATCACCCTGTTCGGGTGATGTTCGAGTACGGCCGAACATCTGATGGTGTTCGGCCAAACTGTTCGGTCATATGGCCGAACTAAGAGCGCATGGCCGAACGTTCCCCGAACGTTCGGCTAGCGCTGTGATTGGCCGAACGGGTCACGTGTAGTGTTGGGCGAACATCTAGATGTTCGGGTTTGGGCCGAACATGGTCGCGATGTTCGGGTGTTCGAGCCGAACTCCGAACATAATGGAAGTCAATGGGGACCCGAACTTTCGTGCTTTGTAAAGCCTCCTTACATGCTACATAGCCCAAATTTACAGGGTATGTGCACCTTGGGAGTGGGTACAAGAGTAATTTTTTTTTAGCAAAAAGAGCTCATAGTTTTTGAGAAAATCAATTTTAAAGTTTCAAAGGGAAAACTGTCTTTTAAATGCGGGAAATGTCTGTTTTCTTTGCACAGGTAGCATGCATTTTGCCGCCATGCAGTCATAAATGTAATAAAGATAAGAGGTTCCATAAACAGGGACCGGCAACGCTAACCCAGCAGCAGCACACGTGATGGAACAGGAGGAGGCGCAGGAGGAGAAGGCCACGCTTTGAGACACAACAACCCAGGCCTTGCATGAGGACAAGAAGCATGCGGATAGCATGCATTTTGCCGCCATGCAGTCATAAAAGTAATAAAGATAAGAGGTTCCATAAACAGGGACCGGCAACGCTAACCCAGCAGCAGCACACGTGATGGAACAGGAGGAGGCGCAGGAGGAGAAGGCCACGCTTTGAGACACAACAACCCAGGCCTTGCATGAGGACAAGAAGCGTGCGGATAGCATGCATTTTGCCGCCATGCAGTCATAAATGTAATAAAGATAGGAGGTTCCAAAAACAGGGACCGGCAACGCTAACCCAGCAGCAGCACACGTGATGGAACAGGAGGAGGCACAGGAGGAGAAGGCCACGCTTTGAGCCTATGGGGGATGAAAGCCTATGGGGAATTTTACCAAATTTGGAGCCCTGTAACTCTGGTTTGCAGAGATGTAGGGAACCCATCTTTGGAGCCCAAGTCTAACAATATGTCTTTTACCTGCATGAGACATTTCGTGAGATTCAGACGTTGCTAACGGCCATTGCTGCGATTTATGTACGTCAGACTCGCCACCATTGAAATTGCCCAAATAAACAGGTTTTTGTGACCCTAGGCTATGACCTCTTCGGCCTAGGGGCCCAAAACTCACAAGTCATGTTCCCCCTAAGGGTCCCTACAATGCTAGAAAATTTGCCACTGCTGAGCAATTGCCCTTTATAAAGATGTGAGATTTTGGAAGGTGAAATAGAGAGGCAATGAAAGCCTATGGGGGATTTTACCCATTTGGACCCCTGTAACTCTGGTTTGCAGAGATGTAGGGACCCCATCTTTGGAATCCAAGTCTAACAATATGTCTTCTACCTGCAATTCAGACGTTGCTAACGGCCATGGCTGAGATTTATGTACGTCAGCATCACTACCATTGAAATTGCCCAAATAAACAGGTTTTTGTGACCCTAGGCTATGACCTCTTCGGCCTAGGACTGCATTGAACGCGACCCACACATTGTGCGCATTCTGGACAACACCAATTACTGGGTTTATACCCTTCTGGATCCACGGTACAAACACAATGTTCCAAAACTGCTTAAAGAAAGAGTCAGACAGGTCAAAATGGAAGAATACCAGCAGGCCCTTGTGGAGACTTTAGAGAGGAGATTGACATCCTCCCCCTCCTCTAGCCAGTTGTACGCCGACAGACTGACTTCCGCAAACCCAGGACGACCAGGAGGGCAGCAAACAACACAAGCCGCAGCTAGTGCCCAAAAGGGAATGGTATCGGCAGTGTCCTTGGAGTGGAAAAATTTTCTGACACCCATGCAGCAGCACACAGAACAGCAAGCGTGCAGATCCACCTCCAACACCGATCGCCTGGAGAAGATGGTCAAGGACTACATGTCAGATGGCATAGCTGTGTTGAACAATCCATCTGCACCCTTCAACTATTGGGTATCGAAGCTAGACACCTGGCACGAACTAACAATGTACGCAATCGAGGTGCTGGCTTCCCCGGCAGCCAGCGTTATGTCGGAACGCTGTTTCAGTGCTGCCGGAGGCATCGTCACAGATCGGCGTATCCACCTCTCCACAGAAAATGCAGACCGTCTGACTCAAATTAAAATGAATCAATCCTGGATTGGAAACGACTACGCAACACTCCCGGGACCCCAACCAAGTAACATGAACAGTGAACATATGTGATGGGTTAGCGTTTCCGGTCCCTGTTTATTGAACCTCTCATCTGTATTACATTTATGACTGCATGGCGACAAAATGCAAATTGCTATCCGCACGCTTCTTGTCCTCATGCAAGGCCTGGGTTGTTGTGTCTCAAAGCGTGGCCTTCTCCTCCTGCGCCACCCTCCTCCTGTTCCATCACGTGTGCTGCTGCTGGGTTAGCGTTACCGGTCCCTTTTCCTAGAACCTCTTATCTGTATTACATTTATGACTGCATGCCGACAAAAAGCATGTTGTAACGATTGTGGAACTTTCCCCGTGATCAGCACACAACGCGTGCGCTGACACGGCGGAAATCCTCCACAAGCGTATAATTTGCAGGAACCCAGCAAAAGGTGCTACGCACCTGTAGAGGGAAATTCCTGTCGGCAGATGGCGCTGGGGAGTGCAGAGGAACCAATCCTCTGTACCTCCACAAGTGCCAGACAGGAATTGTACGAAGCGCAGAACGCAATCGCAAGAGAGGCGATTGCGAATGAGATTGAGCAAAGGGATAGGTTGTATGTGTGTGCGCCAATCCAGTCGCCACTCCGCGACCGCGCACACACAACAGCAGATATGAAATAGGAACGCGATCGCGAGAGGTGCGATCGCCAGACGTGACACAAGGCAGATCAGAATAGAATACGAGGGTAGCAAAGGCACAGCAAATAATACAATAAGGAGATACGGAAAATAATAAACGCTAGCTAACCGCGAACACCGCACTCATTCGCAACAGTGCACGCGGTTATGCGCGGTCTCCACGTGATAAGCACAATAGAGACAAGCACGCCTAACTAACCATCGACAGACAAACATGAAACAGAGGACGCGAGCACTTGCTTAACGGTTACCTCACCGAGCCTGCAGCAAGCGTAGCGGACAAGACAGACACACGAAAAACAGGAACTAGGCAGAAAGGATCCACCGCTCTTCCGCCAGAGCAAGTGTGATCCAAGCAGGAACACAGATCAGAAAGATCCACAGCCGCTAACGCTAGCGGCTAGTGCGATCTAAACAAGACAGAGCGATTCGCTATCAACCACCGCTGGTGACAGCGCAATCGCGACAGACAAGACAGAACAGAAGGATCCCCAGCGCTAGCAAAAAGTAGCTAGCGCGATCCAAGGAAACAGAACAGAAGAGATAGCTGGTAGCAACCGCTGCACCAGCTATACTCCAAGAACAGAGATCAGAACCATTTCCTGTCAACCACCATAGGGACAGGACAATGGCAAAAAGGCAAGACAAGACAGAACAGGCAATACAGATAATACAACCTGACTTGGCTAGAAGGGGAGCCTAAAGCAACCCCCAGGAATTAACTATACTAGATAGCAATGGCTGACACTCCAGCAGTGTCCATCAGGAACTGAGCATGGAAGGGAAATGTCCAGCAAAGCATTCTGGGAAACATAAAGCTCTTATAGTGCCAGTCATCAAAGAAGGCAGGTAGGGGATTTGCATAACGAATGTATGCAAATTCCCCAGCAAGAGAACAGACCAGAAACTTGCAATGGAAAAACAGGTCTCTGTTCCAGAGACCTGCAGCCCACAGACTAGAGGAATGGACAAACAGCTGTCTGCCTGTGCAGCCAGCTGAGCGGATCATCACACATGTTACCTGTGGAAAGAAAACAGACATTTCCCGCATTTAAAAGACAGTTTTCCCTTTGAAACTTTAAAATCGATTTTCTCAAAAACTATAAGCTCTTTTTGCTAATTTTTTTTTCCTCTTGTACCCACTCCCAAGGTGCACATACCCTGTAAATTTGGGGTATGTAGCATGTAAGGAGGCTTTACAAAGCACGAAAGTTCGGGTCCCCATTGACTTCCATTATGTTTGGAGTTCGGCTCGAACACCCGAACATCGCGGCCATGTTCGGCCTGTTCGGCCCGAACCCGAACATCTAGATGTTCGCCCAACACTAATCCACACATAAGGTTTGATGCACAAATCTGTGGTAATATTGCCATGCACAGCCAGCACATGGCAATATTACCCTTACTACTAGCAGCATGTACCAGGGTTTACGCTATTAGTATGACTCGTGGTACTCGAGCAGCGCAAGCATTGCTACTGTAATGAAAAATTACCATTATCATGAGCATTATCATTACCGTAGCAACACGTACGCTACTTGAGTACCAGGGGTCATGCTAATAATGGAACTTGCAGTTCCTGCTGTCGGTAGTAAGGGTAATATTGCTATGCCTTGTCTGCAATATTACCGTAGTTAGCCGTAGTTAGTTTATCTATGAATGCTGGGCATGTTTGCTTCTTTAAATTAGCATTTTAAGTCTGCTTACTCATGGGAAATTCAAAATGCTTTAACCACCCTGGCGTTCTATTAAGATCGCCAGGGCGGCTGCATGAGGGTTTTTTGTAAATAAAAAAAAAACTATTTCATGCAGCCAACTGAAAGTTGGCTGCATGAAAGCCCACTAGATGGCGCTCCGGAGGCGTTCTTCTGATCGCCTTCGGCGGCCAAAATTAACACGGAAGGCCGCAATGAGCAGCCTTCCGTGTTTGGCTTCTCCTGTCGCCATGGCCTGACGTCCGCCGCCTCCGATCCAGCCCTTAGCGCTGGCCGGAACTATTTGTTCCGGCTGCGCAGGGCTCAGGCGGCTGGGGGGACCCTCTTTCGCCGCTGCTCGCGGCGGATCGCCGCAGAGCGGCGGCGATCGGGCAGCACACGCGGCTGGCAAAGTGCCGGCTGCGTGTGCTGCTCTTTATTTCATCAAAATCGGCCCAGCAGGGCCTGAGCGGCAGCCATCGCCGGTGATGGACGAGCTGAGCTCGTCCATACCGCTAAGATGGTTAAAATGCCTCATATAGGTAGTAAGGGTAATATTGCCATGCATTGTCTGTGCATGCAACAATATTACCGTAGTAAGCCTATATTCATCTCTGAATGTCAGTCATTTTTTCTTCTTTAACTACCTAAAGACCACCTCACGCCATTTAGCATGAACGCGGCGGTAGCCCCGGGACCGCCTAACAGCAATTGGCGTGTAGTCCTGGGGACGTGTTTTGCTGGGGATCACACGCGCCGATGCGTGTGCATCGCCGCTTGAATGACGGACCTCAGCTCTGTTATCGGTCTCCCAGCAACGATCGCCGTTAGGAGACTGTTAGATGGCGAAACTGCCATCTATTTACAATGTGCAGTGCTTTGATCTAAGGTAGCGATGTACTGGGGACAGCCGTATCGCTCGGCTGTCCCCTACAGAGGATCATGAGCAATCGGCTCTCATAGGTCAGCGCTACAGAATATGTTGGTGCTTTATAAATCAATAATAATAATAATAGGCTGATGCTATGACAGCCGATCACAGCGATTGGATGGCGGGGGAAGGGAGGGCTGGGAGAAAAAGACAAATAGACAAATACATAACATTTAGACAAATGTATTGAAAAAACCCAAATAAATAAATACAAAATAAATGTTGGTAGGCAGAAGGGGGGGGGGGGGGGGGGGGGGAGAATCACTTGTGAGCTGAGTTGTACGGCCCTGCAGTGAGCCCTTAAAGCTGCAGTGGCCTTATTTGTAAAAAAATAGCCTGGTCACTATGGGGGTGGGGGGGGGGGGGGTAAAGCCTGTGGCCCTTAAGTGGTTAAATAAGCATTTAGGTCTGTTTACTCATGGGAAATTCAAAATGCTTTAAAATGCCTCATATAGGTAGTAAGGGTAATATTGCCATGCGTTGTCTGTGCACGCAGCAATATTACCGTAGTAAGCCTATATTCAGCTATGAATGCTGGCCATGTTTGCTTCTTCATATAAGCAGTTTAGGTCAGTTTACTCATGGGAAATTCAAAATGCTTCAAAATGCCTCATAAAGATTTGTCAAGCATTTTGAAGGATTTTTGAAGTCTTTTGTACTGCTTCCTTCTATTTCTCTGAATATTTCCATTTTTATTATTAGCTTTAAAATGCTTTCCAATTCTGACCTTTCCCTAATGCCTGCTATTTTTAATGTCTATGAGTGAACAGGCTAGAACACAGGTGGCGAACTCCAGTCCTTGAGGGTCGAGGTCCTCACACGTTTTTGGTTCAGCTCAAACTAATTGATGAGACTTAATCAGGAAAGGTGTGGTTCATCAATTCTCCGTTCCTCCACACTGTTTCTTTGTGTCTGGGTTCATTTTATTATTTAGTATTTATATAGCGCCAACATCTTACACAGTGCTGTTCAGATTATATGGTCTTGTCACTTAACTGTCCCTCAGAGGGGCTCACAATCGAATCCCTACCATAGTTATATGTCTATGTTATGTACCATGTAGTGTATGTATTGTGGTCTAGGGCCAATTTAGTGGGAAGCCAATAAACGTATCTGTGTGTTTTTGGGTTGTGGGAGGAAACTGATGCAGACACGGGGAGAACATACAAACTCCTTGCAGATAATGACCTGGCTGGGATTTAAACCAGGGACCCAGCACTGCAAGGCGAGAGCGCTAACCACTACGTCACTGTGCTGCCCTTTCCTGCAGTTTCCCTGATCTTTTGTGATTATGGACACACCTTCTCCTTATTCTACTGGAGCATTGATTCAAAATATATTACAATTCATGCATCTGACCTTGGTTTCATCGGGGATATGTAAAATACACCTTGAAAATACACTTCAACTTCATATGCATTTTTGAAAATTCTTCCATAAACTCTTCATTACATGTTTTCCGTATCAGTAATAAAAACACTGTTTTTTTTTACCAGCCTTCTAAACGGCTATAAGATTGCACTATTTATTAATTCCTAAAGTTCCATTCATCCCAAATTAAGAAAGTCCTAACTGATTTCAACATTCAGCAACATTCAGACCAAATGGACATTATGCATCCCGATTAAAAATCCATTCTCTCTGCTTCTATGAAAGTCTACAGGATCTTCTCAAAAAATTAGCATATTGTGATAAAGTTCATTATTTTTTGTAATGTACTGATAAACATTAGACGTTCATATATTTTAGATTTAAATACACACAACTGAAGTAGTTTAAGCCTTTTATTGTTTTAATATTGATGATTTTGGCATACAGCTCATGAAAACTCAAAATTCCTATCTCAAAAAATTAGCATATTTCATCCGACCAATAAAAGAAAAGTGTTTTTAAAACAAAAAAAGTCATCCTCCAAATAATTATGTTCAGTTATGCACTCAATACTTTGTCAGGAAGCCTTTTGCAGAAATGACTGCTTCAATGCGGCGTGGCATGGAGGCAATCAGCCTGTGGCACTGCTCAGGTGTTATGGAGGCCCAGGATGCTTCGATAGTGGCCTTAAGCTCATCCAGAGTGTTGGGTTTTGCGTCTCTCAACTTTCTCTTCACAATATCCCACAGATTCTCTATGGGGTTCAGGTCAGGAGAGTTGGCAGGCCAATTGAGCACAGTAATACCATGGTCAGTAAACCATTTACCAGTGGTTTTGGCACTGTGAGCAGGTGCCAGGCCGTGCTGAAAAATTAAATCTTCATCTCCATAAAGCTTTTCAGCAGATGGAAGCATGAACCCACTTTTGAACTTGAAACAGTGGCAGAAGCGCCTGACCTGGGCTACAGAGAAGCAGCACTGGACTGTTGCTCAGTGGTCCAAAGTACTTTTTTCGGATGAAAGCAACTTTTACATGTCATTCGGAAATCAAGGTGCCAGAGTCTGGAGGAAGACTGGGGAGAGGGAAATGCCAAAATGCCTGAAGTCCAGTGTCAAGTACCCACAGTCAGTGATGGTGTGGGGTGCCATGTCAGCTGCTGGTGTGGGTCCACTGTGTTTTATCAAGGGCAGGGTCAATGCAGCTAGCTATCAGGAGATTTTGGAGCACTTCATGCTTCCATCTGCTGAAAAGCTTTATGGAGATGAAGATTTCATTTTTTAGCACGACCTGGCACCTGCTCACAGTGCCAGAACCACTGGTAAATGGTTTACTGACCATGGTATTACTGTGCTCAATTGGCTTGCCAACTCTCCTGACCTGAACCCCATAGAGAATCTGTAGGATATTGTGAAGAGAAAGTTGAGAGACACAAGACCCAAAACTCTGGATGAGCTTAAGGCCGCTATTGAAGCATCCTGGGCCTCCATAACACCTGAGCAGTGCCATAGGCTGATTGCCTCCATGCCACGCCACATTGAAGCAGTCATTTCTGCAAAAGGATTCCCGACCAAGTATTGAGTGCATAACGGAACATAATTATTTGAAGGTTGACTTTTTTTGTTTTAAAAACGCTTTTCTTTTATTGGTCAGATGAAATATGCTAATTTTTTGAGATAGGAATTTTGGGTTTTCATGAGCTGTATGCCAAAATCATCAATATTAAAACAATAAAAGGCTTGAACTACTTCAGTTGTGTGTATTTGTATCTAAAATATATGAAAGTCTAATGTTTATCAGTACATTACAAAAAATAATGAACTTTATCACAATATGCTAATTTTTTGAGAAGATCCTGTATATTACATAAAAATGTCTCCAGGTAACCTGTTATTTTTTTGAATACCACTCATTGGATTTTTTCATGTATAATTCCAAATGACGAAAAAGTGCTGTGACGTTTTAAGCCCTGTTTAATGTTATAAATATGTTAATGAATTCTCATTTTCAATTTCCTTTTAGTTCTCCCTATATACTGGAGGCCACAGGGCACTCCAGGATATAGATTGCGCACAGAGAGTTTTAGTTAATCATTTATTTGATCTTAGAGGTTATACAATTTTTTTTAAGCTATTATTACCTTCCTTTTTCCTCTACCAGTCTTATGGATCTTACATTCTTTATTGTTTACATGGGAAGATACCAGGGATTGTACGCATCGTTCTACTTCAGGTAGCTAGCTATATACTAATTTATTTTTAATTGACTCCACCATTTTTTACTTAAAGTACACCTAAGCTGAGAGATATATGAAGACTGGCAGAGTACCTGATCTGCATGCTTGTTCAGGGTAGGTGGTTAAGAGTATTAGAGCTCAGCAGGACAGCCAGGCAATATGCATTGTTTAAAAGAAAATTAATATGTCATCCTCCATATCCCTTTAAGTTCAGGTGTACTTTAAAGTACCCCTGAACTGAGAGGGGCTTTGATTACACTACGTATTGTTTGAATGGTGCTGTGACATATGTCACAGCAGCATGATCTCAGCCCAGTGCCCCCAAGGGGCCACTTTACTAGTCAGCCAAAATCTTCAACTTACTAGAACATCAAATATGGATGAGAAGGAAATAACAATTATCCTATCCAATCATGCCCCCTTGTACCGCCAACCTGCTCTCCCGTTCCGCCACCGTGTCTTCTCATATCTGGTGGCATCTTCACCGCTATGGCACTGGCCTGGAAGTACTTTTGGGTTACTTCTGGGTCAGCCTCATAAAAGTGAAGATGCCAGGAGATATGGGGGACACAGTGGCAGAACAGGAGAGCTGACAGGGTGGAAAAGACACAGAAGGAATCCAGGACCAGGAGTAGGTGAGTTGTGCGGTGGTGCGTTTTTTTTTTTTTTTTTTGCAGGACTTAAAACATTGGTAAAGGAGTGCTTTATTTTTTTGACTGTTGACAGTTGCCACTTACTAGATCTCCAATGAATTCTGGTCCTCCATGAGCTTGCTGGTTAGTCTATACCTCTGGGTTTTTCAAGCCCTACTCCATAGAGCCAAATTAATCCATGCCATGCACTGCCACTGATGAGGATCAACCAATTCAAAACAGTCTGTATGCATGTTGTATTATTGTGGCTCTGCACAAATTAACAAGATGACACATCATTGCATTCCAGCAGTTCTGGAGGTGTGTTTAGCTTCTAAGGGCAACAATGGTTAATTTGCATATATTCAGCAGTGATGCACTGGGAGACATCTCAAGCTCATTCCAACCTGAATTATTGCAAATTCTTTCTGTTTTAAGAAAGCAAACTTTTGTTTTCCATAGTTAAATTTTGTAATTAAAACAAACAATTTATTATTGCATTCTCTCTTTCTAATATCTAATATCTTTTCTCTACAAATCTATTCCACATAAGATCTCAGCTTGCATAAAAAACATTGTTTGTACAATAGCTTCTTCTAATGATATACTGTATATACATTTGTCCTTCTGTTAGTCAAGGTGGATCATGGGACAACTGTCTCTTTCATGCATTTCTATTGGTTGTCTTAACAGATGTTAATTTATATCACTTTATTTCAAAGAAAGCTGTAATTATATCCTTAGAAAACTAAATATGAAAAAGATATTATTTTCAATTAAAATTATTTCACACACTTAGCTAGTGATTAATATTGTTCCTTTACACGTAGAAATACATAGATTCTCATTTCATTTTCACTTTTATAAAAGGAAATGTATAGTTATGAAGGCAAGCAAGCTAATTTCAGACCCTATATGAGACATTGACGCTTGTGCATATGTTCATTATGTCTGAAACTGTTTTGATGTGCCAAGGCTTTTAAGCCATACACAGCAGCATTTTCTTCTTTCTGTATTTATACTGTTGTTAGGTTTCACAAATAAACACGGTAACACCAAAGTAAATGAATAATAACTAGTTGACAAAAATAAATCACACATTTAAAAATAAAATTAATTAGTATAAAGAAAAGCTTTTGCTATATAAAAAAAAGAATTCCTATTGATATTTATAATAAACAATTTTAAAAAATAATAGCTGTAAATTATTATGTAAAATAAGTGTTTCCAGAAGGTGTAAATAAAAACATTTTTAAGGGGTTAATCACTTTAGAGCAGCACAGTTACAGCAATACATTTTTAACTATGATAAGTAAAATAAATACCTTAAAATATTTAAAATGAGAGGTCAAATTCAACCATAGGCTGTTGCTTACTATAGTTTTCCAAAAACTGCAGGTCATTTATTAAAAAAAAAATCTGGTTTTAAGTTATCAAAAACAAAAGTTTGCCTTTTTAAAACAGAAATTATATGCGATTATTTAGGTTGGAGTAAGCATATGATGTGTCCCACAATGCATCACTCCTGTAAAATTAACAAGCTGACACATCATTGCATTATAGCTGTTCTGGATGTGTGTTAAGCTTACAGGGAGACCAAAGGATGATTTGCATATTCAGCAGTGATGCATCGTGGGAGACATCATATGCTCACTCCAACCTGAATAATCACAAATACCTCTTGTTTAACCACTTCGGGACCGGTCGCCTAACCTCCTTAAGGACCAGGACATTTTGCAGTGGAGGGGGGTGCGCGCATTTGGGGGGTCGGGCGGCCGAATGCCCTCTGTGGCTGGCTGGGCAGTGTCCCCCCCCTCATGGTGGCAAATATCCCCCCTGTAGCTGGCAGCCATCACTTACCTCCCAGGCACCTCTTCTCCGGCCGGCATCTCCGCTCCAAATGACGCTCAGGTCGGGTCGCGGCTTAATGACGTCATCAAGCAGGGACCCGGCACTGACGTCAGACGGAGCAGAGATGCCGGCCAGAGCAGAGGGGGGCGCCGATCATCGCTGGAACGGCAGGGAGGTGAGTGGATCCTTTTCTTCTCCCCCCTGCCGCCGCCGCTGTCAGAGTGATCACTACGATCCGACGGCGATCGTAGTGATCACTAGGGGGAGATGCCAGCCATCATATGACAGCTTAATCTCCCCCTCCGGGTGCGCACAATCGTGTCGGGAGCGGTGCTTTAGCGCGGACGTTGAATCAGTGTCCGGTCAGAACGGTACTGCCACCTGCCGGACATTGATTCAACCTGCGGCGGTCCCCAATAGGTTAAAGAAGGCAAACTTTTTGTTTTGCATAACATTTTAGCAAGAGGGCTTTTTGGTCATTTGTAGCCCTTTACACACTCTTATGAGTTCTGGTTCACCATGAGCTGGCTGGGGAATCTGTAACTTTGGTTTTAACCACTTAAGTCTATCTGGACAGATATATCCTTCCAGATAGATTGTGCTGCTGTTGCCTGAGGGGTGCGAATGCGCGTGCTCCCATCGCCTGCCATTAGCCCCCAGATCAATGAATGGGAATATAGTTCCCATTCATCAATCAAAGTCCCCTGCAGAAAAACCGATGGTCTCTTATCAGAAGATGCGGTCTTTCAGCAAAAAATAAAAGTTTCCCATCCTCTTTCTAGTTCCTGGAAGTGAGATTGTTCACTTCCAGGACTTTTTGACTGTGGCCATCTTGTGGCCAAATAGTAAACTACACCCACATAAATTTTTTTATTAAATAATTACATTATATTACATTTAAAATTAGCTGTTTACCACCCACACCAAAAATTACCCAAATACATTTTTAATTAAAAAAAAAATTACAATTAAAAAACAAAAAATACAACATAAATAGTTACCTAGGGGTCTGAACTTTTTAAATATGCATGTAAAGAGAGTATATTATTATATTTTTTTAAAATTATAAGCTTGTAAATAGTGATGGACGCAAATTGAAAACATGCACCTTTATTTCTAAATAAAATATTGGCACCATAAATTGTGATAGGGACATCATTTAAATGGTAAAAATGGGAAATAAAATACAGTTTTAATTACGGTAGAATGCATTAATTTCAAACTATAATGGCCAAAAACTGAGAAATAATGATTTTTTCCATTTCTTTCTTAATCTTCCTGTTTAAATTAATTTAGAAAAAAATAATCCTTAGCAAAATGTACCACCCAAAGAAAGCCTAATTAGTGGTGGAAAAAACAAGATATAAATCAATTAACTGTGATAAGTAGTGATAAAGTTATTGGCAAATTAATGGGAGGTGAAAGTTGCTCGGGTGCATAAGGTGAACAACACTGTAGGGTGAAGTGGTTAAATTGAAGTTGTTTGCATGCTCTCATGGGTTATTTTGGTTGAAATTTTGCAAAGGAGTGACTTTGTGATCAATGCTATACATATAGTATACATTTAAGTTTTTTTTTTAGAACATTCTATCTGTGGGTCAGTGGCAGTTCCGGGATCTACTTTTGTGGGGCAAAATGGAGCCACAGTAGCTATCTGGTGAGGCATGAGTGATCTAAAAACAAGCATCCAGTGGTTCACTGTGCAGAAATGGATTTCCATTTAACCACTTGAGGACCTAGGGCTTTCTACCCCTTAAGGACCGGCCACTTTTTTTCCATTCAGACCACTGCAGCTTTCACGGTTTATTGCTCGCTCATACAACCTACCACCTAAATGAATTTTGGCTCCTTTTCTTGTCACTAATAAAGCTTTCTTTTGGTGCTATTTGATTGCTCCTGCGATTTTTACTTTTTATTATATTCATCAAAAAAGACATGAATTTTGGCAAAAAAATGATTTTTTTAACTTTCTGTGCTGACATTTTTCAAATAAAGTAAAATTTCTGTATACATGCAGCGCGAAAAATGTGGACAAACATGTTTTTGATAAAAAAAACCCCATTCAGTGTATATTTATTGGTTTGGGTAAAAGTTATGGCGTTTACAAACTATGGTGCAAAAAGTGAATTTTCTCATTTTCAAGCATCTATGACTTTTCTGACCCCCTGACATGTTTCATGAGGGGCTAGAATTCCAGGATAGTATAAATACCCCCCAAATTACCCCATTTTGGAAAGAAGACATCCCAAAGTATTCACTGAGAGGCATAGTGAGTTCATAGAAGATATTATTTTTTGTCACAAGTAAGCGGAAAATGACACTTTGGCCCATATGCATTTCACCTTTTCACCTGAGTTATCTCTAAGGTGATATTTTTAAATTTGTCGATAAAATGCTTTTTAAGCCATCAGAAAGCAAGAAAATACTCAAAATAATTTTGATATTACTTTTTCATTTACATTTCGGTACTTTTTTAATTGAAAAGTGCTGGAAAGTTATTTTAAATAGAAGGTGAAAAATTATCTCCTAGGTGAAAACTCAGGTGAAAAAGTGAATTGCATATGGGCCTTTGTGAGAGAAAAAAAAAAAGTTTCCATTTCTTCTAACTTGCGACAAAAAAAAAAATGAAATCTGCCACGGACTCACCATGCCCCTCTCTGAATATCTTGAAGGGTCTACTTTCCAAAATGGGGTCATTTGTGGGGTGTGTTTACTGTCCTGACATTTTGGGGGGTGCTAAATTGTAAGCACCCCTGTAAAGCCTAAAGGTGCTCATTGGACTTTGGACCCCTTAGCGCAGTTAGGCTGCAACAAAGTGCCACACATGTGGTATTGCCGTACTCAGGAGAAGTAGTATAATGTGTTTTGGGGTGTATTTTTACACATACCCATGCTGGGTGGGAGAAATATCTCTGTAAATGACAATATGTTAATTGTTTTTACACACAATTGTCCATTTACAGAGATCTTTCTCCCACTCAGCATGGGTATGTGTAAAAATACACCACAAAACACATTATACTACTTCTCCTGAGTACGGCGATACCACATGTGTGGCACTTTTTTGCACCCTAACTGCGCTAAAGGGCCCAAAGTCCAATGAGTACCTTTAGGATTTCACAGGTCATTTTGAGAAATTTCGTTTCAAGACTACTCCTCACGGTTTAGGGCCCCTAAAATGCCAGGGCAGTATAGGAACCCCACAAATGACCCTATTTTAGAAAGAAGACACCCCAAGGTATTCCGTTAGGAGTATGGTGAGTTCATAGAAGATTTTATTTTTTGTCAAAAGTTAGCGGAAAATGACACTTTGTGAAAAAACACAATTAAAATCAATTTCCGCTAACTTGTGACAAAAAATAAAATCTTCTATGAACTCGCCATACTACTAACGGAATACCTTGGGGTGTCTTCTTTCTAAAATGGGGTCATTTGTGGGGTTCCTATACTGCCCTGGCATTTTAGGGGCCCTAAACCGTGAGGAGTAGTCTTGAAACGAAATTTCTCAAAATGACCTGTGAAATCCTAAAGGTACTCATTGGACTTTGGGCCCTTTAGCGCAGTTAGGGTGCAAAAAAGTGCCACACATGTGGTATTGCCATACTCGGGAGAAGTAGTACAATGTGTTTTGGGGTGTATTTTTACACATACCCATGCTGGGGGGGAGAAATACCTCTGTAAATGGACAATTGTGTGTAAAAAAATCAAAAGATTGTCATTTACAGAAGTATTTCTCCCACCCAGCATGGGTATGTGTAAAAATACACCCCAAAACACATTATACTACTTCTCCCGAGTACGGCGATACCACATGTGTGGCACTTTTTTGCACCCTAACTGCACTAAGGGGCCCAAAGTCCAATGAGTACCTTTAGGATTTCACAGGTCATTTTTGTTTCAAGACTACTCCTCACGGTTTAGGGCCCCTAAAATGCCAGGGCAGTATAGGAACCCCACTAATGACCTCATTTTAGAAAGAAGACACCCCAAGGTATTCCGTTAGGAGTATGGTGAGTTCATAGAAGTTTTTATTTTTTTGTCACAAGTTAGCGGAAATTGATTTTAATTGTTTTTTTTCACAAAGTGTCATTTCCTGCTAACTTGTGACAAAAAATAAAATCTTCTATGAACTCACCATACTCCGTACGGAATACCTTTGGGTGTCTTCTTTCTAGAATGGGGTCATTTGTGGGGTTCCTATACTGCCCTGGCATTTTAGGGGCCCTAAACCGTGAGGAGTAGTCTTGAAACCAAATGTCGCAAAATGACCTGCGAAATCCTAAAGGTACTCATTGGACTTTGGGCCCCTTAGCGTACTTAGGGTGTAAAAAAAAGTTCCACACATGTGGTACCGCCGTACTCAGGAGAAGTAGTATAATGCGTTTTGGGGTGTATTTTTACACATACCCATGCTAAGTGGGAGAAATATCTCTGTAAATGACAATTGTTTGAGGTTTTTACACACAATTGTCCATTTACATAGAAATTTCTCCCACCCAGCATAGGTATGTGTAAAAATACACCCCAATACACATTATACTACTTTTCCTGAGTACGGCGGTACCACATGTGTGACACTTTTTTGCAGCCTAGGTGCGCTAAGGGGCCCAACGTCCTATTCACAGGTCATTTTGAGGCATTTGTTTTCTAGACTACTCCTCGCGGTTTAGGGCCCCTAAAATGCAAGGGCAGTATAGGAACCCCACAAGTGACCCCATTTTAGAAAGAAGACACCCCAAGGTATTCCGTTAGGTGTATGGCGAGTTCATAGAAGATTTTATTTTTTGTCACAAGTTAGTGAAAAATGACACTTTGTGAAAAAAAACCAATAAAAATCAATTTCCGCTAACTTTTGACAAAAAATAAAATCTTCTATGAACTCGTCATACACCTAACAGAATACCTTGGGGTGTCTTTTTTTCTAAAATGGGGTCACTTGTGGGGTTCCTATACCGCCCTGGCATTTTACAGGCCCAAAACCGTGAGTAGTCTGGAAACCAAATGTCTCAAAATGACTGTTCAGGGGTATAAGCATCTGCAAATTTTGATGACAGGTGGTCTATGAGGGGGCGAATTTTGTGGAACCGGTCATAAGCAGGGTGGCCTTTTAGATGACAGGTTGTATTGGGCCTGATCTGATGGATAGGAGTGCTAGGGGGGTGACAGGAGGTGATTGATGGGTGTCTCAGGGGGTGGTTAGAGGGGAAAATAGATGCAATCAATGCACTGGGGAGGTGATCGGAAGGGGGTCTGAGGGGAATCTGAGGGTTTGGCCGAGTGATTAGGAGCCCACACGGGGCAAATTGGGGCCTGATCTGATGGGTAGGTGTGCTAGGGGGTGACAGGAGGTGATTGATGGGTGTCTCAAGGTGTGATTAGAGGGGGGAAGATGCAAGAAATGCACTGGCGAGGTGATCAGGGCTGGGGTCTGAGGGCATTCTGAGGGTGTGGGCGGGTGATTGAGTGCCCTAGGGGCAGATAGGGGTCTAATCTGATAGGTAGCAGTGACAGGGGGTGATTGATGGGTAATTAGTGGGTGTTTAGGGTAGAGAACAGATGTAAACACTGCACTTGGGAGGTGATCGGACGTCGGATCTGCGGGCGATCTATTGGTGTGGGTGGGTGATCAGATTGCCCGCAAGGGGTAGGTTAGGGGCTGATTGATGGGTGGCAGTGACAGCGGGTGATTGATGGGCGGCAGTGACAGGGGGTGATTGATGGGTGGCAGTGACAGGGGGTGATTGATGGGTGATTGATAGGTGATTGACAGGTAATCAGTGGGTTATTACAGGGGAGAACAGATGTAAATATTGCACTGGCGAATTGATAAGGGGGGGTCTGAGGGCAATCTGAGCGTGTAGGCGGGCGATTGGGTGCCCGCAAGGGGCAGATTAGGGTCTGATCTGATGGGTAACAGTGACAGGTGGTGATAGGGGGTGATTGATGGGTGATTGATGGGTAATTAGTGGGTGTTTAGAGGAGAGAATAGATGGAAACACTGCGCTTGGGTGGTGATCTGATGTCGGATCTGCGGGCGATCTATTGGTGTGGGTGGGTGATCAGTTTGCCCGCAAGGGGCAGGTTAGGGGCTGATTGTTGGGTGGCAGTGACAGGGGGTGATTGATGGGTGATAGGTGATTGGCAGGTGATTGACAGGTGATCAGTGGGTTATTACAGGGAAGGCCAGATGTAATTAATGCACTGGCAAATTTATAAGGGGGGGGGGGTCTGAGGGCAATCTGAGCGTGTGGGCGGGTGATTGGGTGCCCGCAAGGGGCAGATTAGGGTCTGATCTGATAGGTAACAGTGACGGTTGGTGATAGGGGGTGATTGATGGGTGATTGATGGGTAATTAGTGGGTGTTTAGAGAAGATAACAGATGTAAACAATACATTTGGGAGGTAATCTGACGGCGGGTTTGCGGGCGATCTAATGGTGTGGGTGGGTGATCAGATTGCCTGCAAGGGGCAGGTTAGGGGCTGATTGATGGGTGGCAGTGACAGGGGGTGACAGGGGGTGATTGATGGGTGATAGGTGATTGGCAGGTGATTGACAGGTGATCAGTGGGTTATTACAGGGAAGAACAGATGTAATTAATGCACTGGTGAATTGATAAAGGGGGGTCAGAGGGCAATCTGAGCGTGTGGGCGGGTGATTGGGTGCCCGCAAGGGGCAGATTAGGGTCTGATCTGATAGGTAAAAGTGACAGGTGGTGATAGGGGGTGATTGATGGGTGATTGATGGGTAATTAGTGGGTGTTTAGAGGAGAGAATAGATGTAAACAATGGATTTGGGAGGTGATCTGATGTCGGATCTGCGGGCGATCTATTGGTGTGGGGGGGGGGTGATCAGATTGCCCGCAAGGGGCAGGTTAGGGGCTGATTGATGGATGGCAGTGACAGGGGGTGATTGACGGGTGATTGACAGGTGATGGACAGGTGATTGACAGGTGATCAGGGGGGATAGATGCATACAGTACATGGGGGGGGGGGTCTGGGGAGAATCTGAGGGGTGGGGGGGTGATCAGGAGGGAGCGGGGGGCAGGGGGGGATAAAAAAAAAATAGCGTTGACAGATAGTGACAGGGAGTGATTGATAGGTGATTAGGGGGGTGATTGGGTGCAAACAGGGGTCTGGGGGGTGGGCAGGGGGGGGTCTGATGGGTGCTGTGGGCGATCTGGGGCAGGGGGGGGGGGAAATCAGTGTGCTTGGTGCAGACTAGGGTGGCTGCAGCCTGCCCTGGTGGTCCCTCGGACATTGGGACCACCAGGGCAGGAGGCAGCCTGTATAATACACTTTGTAAACATTACAAAGTGTATTATACACTTTGTATGCGGCGATCGTCGGGTTAACATCCCGCCGGCGCTTCTGTATGGCCGGCGGGATGTTGCGGCGGGTGAGCGGCGCCAGGCGGAGGCGGAGGATCGCGTCACGGATGACGCGATCGCTCCGTCCATGCCCCTACAAGGACCGCCGCCATTTGTCTATACGGCGGTCCTTGCGGCGTCCACTTCCCGGCCGCCTCTGTGCGTTAGGCGGTCGGGAAGTGGTTAACTACCTTAAGACCGCTCCATGCCCATGGGCATGTCCACAGCGGCAGCCCCAGGACCGCCTAACACGGATTGGCATCAAGTCCTGGGGCTGCAGTTTGCAGGGGATCGCGCACAGGATGCGCGCACATCTCCTGCTTGGGGGGCGGAGCTCCGCCCCCTCTTCAGTCTCGCCGCTCGGAAGACTGTTAGACGGCATGATCGCCATCTATTTACATGTACAGCGCTGCGATCGGCAGCAGCGCTGTACTAGGGACAGCCGTGTCACATGGCTGTCCCCTCCTGAGGCTGGAGAGTGATCGGCTGTCATAGGCTGAAGCCTATGACAGCTGATCACCCTGATTGGCTGGCGGGGGGCGGGAGGGAGGAAGCAGGGGAAGACAAATTAAAAAAAAGCTATTTTTATTAAAAAATAAACAAAATAAATATTTATAAAGAAAAAATAAACAACTGTGGAGTGATCAGATCCCCCAAACAGAGAGCTCTGTTGGTGGGTGGAAAGGGGGGGGGGGGGGATCACTTGTGTGCTGTGTTGCATAGCCCTGCAGCTTGGCCTTCAAGCTGCAGTGGCCAATTAATAAAAAACAGCCTGGTCTTTAGGGGGGTTTAGCACTGTGGTCCTGAAGTGGTTAACTCACTATTGGCAAAAGTGGGTATAGGTACAGGAGAAAATATGAAATGCAGACTATGTGGCACAGCAGACATATGGGCATTATCAAAACAGGTTTTGGGCAAAACCAAATAATGGTCACAATTTGAAAGCCTTTTACCTAAGGTTTATGTTGTGTTCACTGTGTTATTACTTTTGTTAAATTTTATGTTTTCGTAAATTGAAAGTGTAATCAATTAAAAACATATGATAGTGTGTGGGTGCCTTTAAAGAAATATGTAGACTTGTATAAACATTGACGAGAAAAAAACAAAACAAAATCAAGCAAGCGTTGTTTGGTAAATGTCAAGACTATACTACAGTATATACAATGCATTATTAACGACAGGCTTATTCCAATGACATGCAGGTAATATTCATGATAGAGTGATATGAAAGACATGTTATGCACAAAATACTAATGACTGACAGACAAAATTCTAATGACAGCTAGAACAGGAACGGAAAAGGACTTTCTCACCTCAGATGAAAACTTTCATATATTTGAACCTGAGACTCAGCACCCTGAAACCATACAGAAAGATAGAAACAGCTATGACAGCACAGTCAATAAGTATGGGAAACAACTGCCGAACCTTTGCAAAGGTCTAGGACTTCACATACTTAATGGCCGGACCTAGGGGGACTCTCTAGGGAGATACACACTAAACTCCCAAGTAGTCAGTGACATGGACCCTGCAAGCATCCGTGCTTTCATAGTCACCCCACAATCATATCTGTCAGACCAAAACCAAATCCTACTATACATCTATTCTTCAAGCAAACCCTCCGTACAACAACATCCAGTAAGCCTGTGTAACATACCACCCACGTTTAAATGGTCCAGAGAGTCATCCATAAAGTACAGAGAGACTCTCAACAGACCAGATGCAATACAGCTACTTTAAAACTATTAAACCTATCAGTGCTGGGCCGAAATTACGCATTAGCGTAATTACGCATCGTAATTCACTACAAATGCACCGTAAGCGTTACGCGTAAGGTTCCGGTATTACGCGTAATTAATTACGCGTAGACCGTGGGGTTACGTTTTACGCGTAACAAATTATGCGTAAGACAGTAAACTCCCATTGAAATTACACAGTCTGCCGTAATCGCGTAATATTACGCTCCCGTATAATATAAAAAAGCCGCCGACTTTAAGGGTTAATAGCAAATCCCCCTTAAGTGCTAAGAGCCTCAAATTTGGAGAATATATTAAGGAGATCAGAAGGAATAAGAGGAAAAAAATGTTTTTCAAAAAGACCTTATAGTTTTTGAGAAAATCGATGTTAAAGTTTCAAAGGAAAAATATATACATTTAAAAACCCGCCGACTTTAACGGTTAATAGCAAAGCCTGCTTAAAATTTAGGAACACCAAATTCACAGGGTATATTAAGGGGATCAGTGGGAATAAGAGGAAATTTTTTTTTTCAAAAAGACCTTATAGTTTTTGAGAAAATCGATGTTTAAGTTTCAAGGGCAAAAATGTCTTTTAAATGCGGAAAATGTCAGTTTTTTTTTGCACAGGTAACAATAGTGTTTTATTTTCATAGATTCCCCCAAGTGGGAAGAGTTTTACTTACTTCGTTCTGAGTGTGGGAAATATAAAAAAAAAACTACGTGGGGTCCCCCCTCCCAGACCTCTTTAACCCCTTGTCCCCCATGCAGACTGGGATAGCCAGAATGCGGAGCACCGGCCGCGTGGGGCTCCGCACCCTGACTATACCAGCCCGCATGGTCCATGGATTGGGGGGTCTCGGAAGGGGAGGGGCAGCCAAGCTTTCCCCTCCCCCTCCGAGCCCTTGTCCAATCCAAGGACAAGGGGCTCTTCTCCACCTCCGATGGGCGGTGGAGGTGGAGGCCGCGATTTCCTGGGGAGGGGTTCATGGTGGCATCTGGGAGTCCCCTTTAAAAAGGGGTCCCCCAGATGCCCACCCCCCTCCCAGGAGAAATGAGTATAGAGGTACTTGTACCCCTTACCCATTTCCTTTAAGAGTTAAAAGTAAATAAACACACAAACACATAGAAAAAGTATTTTAATTGAACAAAAAACATAACCACGAAAAAAGTCCTTTAATATTCTTAATTAACCATTAATACTTACCTGTCCCTTTAAAAGCCAGTTCCCACGCAATATCCTCGGAAATATACTAATCAGTTACAATGTAACAAAGTTATTACAATGTAACAACTTTGTTACTTTGTAACACCGCCGCACCCGACGTCACTCGCCGCTCACCCGCCGGCCGCCACATAGACGCTAGTCCCCGCCGGCTCCCGCCGTCCACTCCGCCCACACCTGTCACCCATATACATGCTGGCACCCATGGGTGCCAGCATGTATATAGGTGACATGTGGGAGAGGCGGGGAGGTCAGCGGAGCCGGCGGGGACTTAGCGTGGTGTTCCTAAATTTTAAGCAGGCTTTGCTATTAACCGTTAAAGTCGGCGGGTTTTTAAATGTATATATTTTTCCTTTGAAACTTTAACATCGATTTTCTCAAAAACTATAAGGTCTTTTTGAAAAAAAATTTTTTCCTCTTATTCCTTCTGATCTCCTTAATATATTCTCCAAATTTGAGGCTCTTAGCACTTAAGGGGGCTTTGCTATTAACCCTTAAAGTCGGCGGCTACCTAACATTGATCCATGCGTCAACTTTTCCGCTTGGCAGCATGACCTTACGCATTAATTGCTAGTAGGATTTTACGCGTAAGCCTATAACGTAATAACCTGAATTTCGGTATACTTACGCGTAATTGCGTAAGTGCTATGCGTAATTACAGACATGTACCGAAATTGAATGTCTATGCCGTAAGCGTAATTTCGTAATGCGTAATAGCGTAAAATTACGCGTAATGATCCGTAAGCGTAGCTTTCTCCATTACGACCAGCACTGAAACCTATAACCCTGATTAATAAAGTGTGCAGCAAGCAGCAAAGGACCTCAACCAAATATTACACACCATTGCAGAAATGGCCAACATAAGAAGGATTGTCCAAGAGACCACCAAAGAAAAACTCAAATAAATGGTTTGACCATGAATGCAAGTCACTAAGAAACAATCTACGAGCCATATCAAACAAAAACACAGATATCCAAACAACATAAAATTGAGGACAGCACAGGACTCCACACAATGTCAATATAAAGAGACAATTAAAAAGAAAAAACAAAACCACATCCAAAGTCGACTCCAACAGCTTGAGGAATTTCTGCAAAACAATAAATTTTGGGAGACCTAGAAACAAATTGGCAAAAAACCCAAACAAAATAATCAGCACATCCAAAATGGATTCCGCCCGAAACATTTTGTGTATCCTGTGACTCCAATACAGCGTGTTGCTGCACAGCTCCTGAGTGCCGTGTCCTTCTTTGCTAATGTGGTCCTGTACGTGCAGAGGTGGTATGTCTGCAGGATACTGGCACCGGCTGGCCGGGATTAGTGACGGTTTTCCCAAGACGTGAAGTTTTTCGTTGGTTTTTGCTGAGGTCTCACCAGCACCAAGACTCACCCTGCATGACACAACAGTGAAATTCCTAATGTATGCAGATGGCCTCTTATTGCTATCTCCAACTGAAGAAGGTCTACAAGACAGCCTAGAAATCCTGGAGAAATTCAGGACAACATGGGCGATCCCCAATAATGTAAAGAAAATCAAAACTATGGCGTTCCAGGGGGAAAACACAAGGTCAGTCCACAGCCCATCCTTTATACTCAATGACTGTGAAATCAGCAGAACTGATACATATACCTACCTTGGTCTGGAAATTAACCAGTCTGGAAGCTTTAAATCAGCCATAGAAGTCCTAAAAGCAAAAGCTTGCCAATATTTTACTAATATCAAACCCTGTCCTCACACGAGCCCTCCCTCTACCAATGTATAAGCCTAATCAACTCTCTAATCAATACCTAACCCTAACCAATCCCCCCATCACAAAATGCCTAGCCCTAATCGAACCCTTACCAATGCCTAACCCTAACCAATCCCTGCTGCAAAATGCCTAATCTTAACTGGCCCCCCCAACCAATAACTACCCCCCCCTCTGGTCACAATCCCACCTATTCTACACTGATTTGCTGCTAAATATCCGCTGCATTAATTTGGCGCCACCGTACAACAACATCCTGTAAGCCTGTGTAACCTACCACCCATGTTTAAATGGTCCAGATAGTCATCCATAAAGTACAGGGAGGCTCTCAACAGACCAGATGCAATACAGCTACTTCTGAACTATCAAACATATACCTACAACCCTGATTAACAAAGTGTGCAGCAAGCAGCAAAGGACCTCAACCAAATATTACACATCATTGCAGAAATGGCCAACATAAGAAGTATTGTCCAAGAGACCACCAAAGAAACAATCTACAAGCCATATCAAATAAAAAACACAAATATCCAAACAACATAAAATTGAGGACAGCACATGACGACACACAACGTCAATATAAAGAGACCATTAAAAAGAAAAAACAAAACCACATCCAAAGTCGACTCCAACAGCTTGAGGAATCTCTGCAAAACAACTAATTTTGGGAGACCTGGAAACAAATTGGCAAAAAAACCAATACAAAATAATCAGCACATCCAAAATGGTCAAGTCTGGCTACAATACTTCAAAGACCTATACAGAGATATTCCTATGGAGGAGAGATGAGCGAGGTGGAGGCCCCCTCACCAGGAAGTAATGTTGCGACACGCCCTTACCAGGAAGTAATGTTGCGACGAGCGCGTGTATGGTGTCGTCTCTGACCGGTGCTTAATACTGGGATCCTGCTGGGAGGTCTGAAAGAGATGCAAACACAGAGCAGGACGGACAGAGAGAGGTCCTGAGGAGTCAGGAGGATCGGTGGTTGGAAAACAATCTAGCACTGTATATTTGGAAGTACTCGAGAAAGCTGCAGCATAAGAGGTGGTGAGCCGGCAAATAACTACATGTTAGTGGATGTCAGAAATTGGCAGTAGCAAACGGCGTGTGTATCCTGGTGCGATTGGCCAGAAGTTTTTGTACCTATTTGACAAGTTCTGCAAGCTGCAACATATTGGAGGTCATAAAGTATTGATAACAGTAGACTGTGTATATATTCTGGTGCGATTGGCCAGAAGATCTGAGTTATATGACAAGTGTTGCAAGTCATTACATATAGGTGGTCACAAGGAACAGCAGACTGTGTACGTGTCCGGGTGCAATTGGCCAGAAGATTTCTGATAAGTATTGTAAAGCATTGATGGACACAAGAAATTGACAGCAGTAAGCTATATATATATATATATATATATATATATATATATATATATATATATATATATATATATATACATATATATATATATATATATATATACATATATATTGGTGCAAGTTTTGATATAGCATAGCAAATAGTCATATATTGGTGACTGCAAGAAATCGATAACAACAGAGTGAAGGTGAAGTCTGGTGCGATTGGCCAGAAGTTTTTGAGAATTATGACACGTGGGAAGGCTGACAGTTGCTCACAAACAGGAGATATCAGGAGCTTTATGGAAGTGAAATCTGGAAAGTCTGATGAAAGTGGAGAAAGTATGGAGGAGACTTCTAATGTATCCCCTGGGAAAGATGGTGGGGTTGGTAAAAGCCCTGCAAGGAAAAAGAGAACTTTATCTGGTACTGAGGAGGAGGAGGAAAATTGGAAGGAGAGGGTGAGGTCTTTACCAACCTTATCTGATATGGAAGTTTTTGAAGATTGAACGTTTGGAAAAATTGTTCCATAGAGAAATGGTGGAGATTAAAAATGAGGTGATGAACATAGGTCAGAGAGTAGCAACGGTGGAGAGTAGAGCAGAGAAAATGGAACAAACTGTGTCTGAAGTCTCTTCTCAGATTAATTTGCATAATAAAAAGTTTAATGAGATGTTATCTCAATTAGACGACTTTGAGAATCGGAATCGCAGGCAAAATATAAGAATAAAAGGGCTCTCTGAAAGTGTTAATGCTCATGATTAAAAAAAAGTTTGTTTTGAAGATTTTTCATACTCTTTTGAATAATCACAAAATTATTGAAATTGAAAGAGTACATAGGTCACTGAGTCCTAAAAAGACTGATCCTAAGAAACCAAGAGATGTAATTTGCAGACTTTTGCGTTATGCTGATAAGGATGAAATTATGTTGAAAGCCAGAGAAAAGGGTTCAGTTGAGATTGATGGAAGCTTAATTGATTTATATCCAGATTTATCTTGGAGGACTTTATCAATCAAAAGGACAGCAAAAACAATTATTGGAGGAATTAAGGAAAGCAGGAGCAAAATATAAGTGGGGGTTTCCTTTTAGTCTCAGTGCTACCTTGAATGGGAAATCTGCAATTTTGAACTCCTAGGATGATGTAAAAAAGTTTTGTGGGACTTTGGGGATATCATCAGTAGATTTGAGGATTGGAGAAGTCCTAGCTTTAATATAACTTTTTCTCAGCAGGATAGATGGCAGAAGAAATAAGGAATGTTTTTTAATGTAATAGATTTATAAAGCGTGTTTAAGTAATAAGATGGTTAAGTTGGAAAGGAGTTTTCCTGGTGGGGGTGGAGGGTGGGGGGAGGGTGTCGCTGAGCCTTTTCAAATCTCCTAGAGGGGTCTCTATGGGGTTGAAGATAAAGAGAATGGGGTTCTCTGATGGGGGGTGTCTTGAGTGGACAATTGGGGTTTATTTTTTTTATTTTTTTTAATGAGTTACGTTGTTGTTTTTTCTGATTTTTCTTTCTTTCTTTACCTTCTAGTCTCCTCTAAACAATTAATGGGGTTTATGTTTGATGTCTCAGAAGGGTGATAATTTAAGGATTCTCTCCTATAATGTTAAGGGTCTTGGTTCACCAGTTAAGAGAGGAAAATTGTGGATGGAGCTGCATAGACTTAAACCCCAAATCCCCAAATTGCAGAAAACTCATTTTTGTGGAGATAAGATGCCTGGTATGTCCTTGTCCATATTTGATAGGTGTTTTTTTTCTAATTCTCTGATTAAAAAAGCTAAAGGAGTTGCAATAGCAGTGAGTAAGACATGTCCGTTTGTAGTTTTGGACAAAAGGATCAATTAATGGGTCAAGTATATACTTTTGTTAATATCTATGCGCCTAATGAATCACAAGCTAAATTTTTTAGATTGGTGCTTGAGCAACTTGAGGAGTTCAGGGAGGGATGTTTGATTTTTGAAGGAGATTGTAATTGGGTCTCTGAGCCTAAAATGGATGTGTCATCAGGTTCCAGGAATATTACGGCGGTAGCTAATAAATCTATAAGAAATATTTTTCAGAGTATCCATCTTATAGTATGAGAGCACTTTTTCCTTCTGTGAAGGATTATTCTTTTTTTTTTTTCACATGTGCTTAAAATATATACAAGGATAGATATTCTGTTTTTGGATCAATATTTTTTGGAAAGAGTAAAAGGGGCAGGTATAGGGAATACAACCGTTTCAGATCATGCTCCTGTGTGGTTGGATTTGGATTTGGTGGTTAGAAATAGGTGTGATTAGCATTGGAGATTCAATTGCAACCTTCTGGATGATATAGAAGTTAAAAATAAGATAAAAAAAACACATTAGTGAAGTATTTTGAGGATAATGAATTGGAAGGTATGGACAAGGGCATAGTATGGTCAGCTCATAAGGCGGTGATAAGGGGGGTCTTTATTTATTTGGGAGCCGAGAAAAAGAGAGAGTATAATGGTAAAATTATGGAATTATTATCGGAAATAGTAAAATTGGAATTAGAACATAAGGGTGCATTGGATCAGAAAGTGTTGGATAGTTTGAATAGGGCAAGGGTCAAATTTTCAGAGCTAATAGAGAGTAGATTGAGGGAAAAAATAGAATTTATTCTGCCAAATGGTTTGAACATGCAAATAAAAGTGGGAGGTGGTTGTCAAGGGCATTTAAAGGACAAAGGAAAAGTGCATATATTCCTAAGATTACAGGAATACTTAAGTCTGCTAAAAAAAATGACTTTTACTCACCCGGGGCTCCCCTCAGCCCCCTGCAGCTGAACGGTGCCCTCGCCGTGTCCCTCCGATGCACCTGGACTCGCCGGCGGCCACTTCCGGTTTGGCCATCACCAGCCGACAGGCTGGGAACGCGGCTGATTTTTCGTGTTCCCGGCCGCAATAGAGCCCTCTATAATCTGGTGACGGCCAAACCGGAAGTGGCCGCCGGCGAGTCCAGGCGCATCTGAGGGACACGGCGAGGGCACCGTTCAGCTGCAGGGGGCTGAGGGGAGCCCCGGGTGAGTAAAAGTCATTTTTTTTAGCAGACTTAAGTATTCCTTTAAGAACGATGGGGGAGGGAGTGGGGGCTGATTGAGCTGCAGGCACACAAAATTGTGAATGTTTTTAGGGAGTATTGTTCTTCGCTGTATGGCCTTCCGAAAAATGGATCTAGGGATTTTGATAAAGGGATGTGGAAATACTTAGAGGAATCTGGAATGGTTAAAATATCCCAGGAAAATAGAGATATAATGGAAAAAGATTAGTGAGGAGGAGGGGTTAGCTATGATAAAAGCTATGAAGGTGGGTAAGTTACCTGGTCCTGACGGTTTTATAAAGCAATATTTTTCCAATTTCAGGGATGTGTTAGTGCCACCTATGTGTAGTTTTTTTAATTCCCTTAAAGAGGGTAGAGTAATGCCCAAAGACGTGTTAGAAGCTCATATAACAGTTATTCATAAGAATGGGAAAGATCCAGCCTTGTGCCAAAGTTACAGGCCTATATCATTACTGAATTTGGATATAAAGATTTTTGCAAAAATTTTAGTTGAGACAATTAAGCCATGGTTGGGGTTAATGGTTAAGGGAGATCAGGTTGGGTTTGTGCCAGGGAGGGAAGGGAGGTATAACGTGGCAAGGGCGATGGCATTATTTAAGTGGTGAAAGGAGTTCCTATGATGGTGTTATCGGGAGAGAACATATTAAATTGGGTCGGGGCGCTGTACTCTGGTCCAACTGCAAGGGTTAGAGCGAACGGTGCCCTGTCGGATGCCTTCTCTTTGTCGAATGGAATGAGACAGGGGTGTCCCTTGTCACCGGTTATATTTATTTTGACCTTGGAAGTTTTTTTGTGTACTGTTAGGAGGACTGGGAATATCCATGCAATTAGAGTTGGAGATGAGGAGCATAAGATATCGGCTTTTGCGGATGATATTTTATTTTATGTTTCGGAACCTTTACTGCAACGCGTTTCGCAGGTCAAGCCCGCTTCATCAGGCAAAAATTGGGGACAACAGGAGATCTGTAGTAACGAGTTTAGCGCCTCAGTGACTGAGGCGCTAAACTCATTACTACAGATCTCCTGTTGTCCCCAATTTTTGCCTGATGAAGCGGGCTTGACCTGCGAAACGCGTTGCACTATTATTTGGAGTACCGTATAATAAATGTATTGATTTATACAGGATCTCTTGTCTGTTTCTGGGAGACAAGCCCACCACTTCCTCCAAGCATTTTTAAAGATTTTATGAACTTTTATCCTGCTGGTGCCTCTGTTCCACATTTAAATATACTTTGTCCACTCCTGGTGGAGGGGAGTGCTACCCCCTATCTTGGTTCTTTTCTACAGAGAGCAACTTCTTAGCCCTGAGTGAGGACAGGCCTAATCTCCTCACCTGCCTTTATAGTGGTTGCCTGAATGGTAACCCATGTTTGTGAGTATAATTTCTCTCACTTAACTACTAGACCAATTATCTTAACATACTACACCATATTGGGCTCTCGGTTTTCTCTTTTATATCCTCTTTAATATGGAGAATCAGATTGCTTTGCAGCGGGATAGATTGGAAGCATTTAATATTAAATGGGGAAAATGGAGCGAATTTCAAGATACTAAGGAGTATGGAGATATGGTGGAGATGTAGGGGAAGGAGCCTCTTGTAATTTACTTTTATTTTTTGTGCTTATGTAGTACTTTGGAGGGTAATTGGTGGAGGGGATCTTTAGAGAAGGAATTCTAAATAATGTGTTTGTTTTTTTTGCAAGAGTGGGGATTTGAGATTGGGGAGAGTGTGTATGGGGGGGGGGGGGGATTCTTTATGGGTTTTGTTTATCTTGTATGTATAATTTTGAAAACTGAAGAAGAGACTATGAGATATGTTGTTTTAGAATTAATATGAGAGTTGGAAATATTCTTACTTCTTCAATAAATTATATTAAAAAAAAGAGATATTCCTATAAAATAACTCGGTCCAGAACATGCACAAATAATCAGCAGATTAAAAAAACATGGCGGAGAATGTGAAAGATTTTCAAAACCCACTTGACACACCTTTTACATTGGTGAAAGTAAAAGAGAAGATAAAGTTCATGCAAGGAAAAAAGCTAGTGGCAAAGATGGTATCCTATCATAAACGATCAGATCTGGCACCCCAGGAATCCATGGTGCAATACGGAAACTATTCCACAAAATGCCTAGCCCAAATCGACCCCTTACCAATGACTTACCCTAACCGATTCCCTGCTGCAAAATGCCTAATCTTAACTGACCCCCCCAAACCAATAACTACCACCCCCTGTCACAATCCCCACCGATTCTACACTGATTTGCTGCTAAATATCTGCTGCAGTAATTTGGCACCACCGTAGGAATGAAGAATTAGACATTTGCAGCAGCAGTTTATATAGCACCTGCTATTTTATTGGCCTCCCAAATTTCCACTTAGAGTCACGATTCAGGGCTATTAACAGGGGCGCCTATGGTGACGTCTAAGCTACTGTGGGCCTCTGGTGCTTAAATTTCTGCACTTACTTTTTTTGTTGAATGAGGAAGGTTGCTGTTTACCGTTAGTTCAATTCAGATTGCTAAATTCATTAGATTCACGTTTCTTTGCTAGTGAGTTTGGCTTTCACAAATCCAGAGTTCCTCTATGCACCATTTTCAATGAACAGCTCTTGTTCAGCACTGTGCATCACACGGGATGTTTGGACAACTTGCTGAAATTTGGTGAGATAGCCAGTAATCCTCTGAACTTTCCATACAATAAACCTATTAAACTGTAAGCTTGTTACATTGTGAGCTCATTATGTTGTGAGCTCATTAAACTGTGAGCTTGTTGTGTCTGTATTTAATAATTGCAGCATCCGCAGGGTACACGGAGTAATTAGCATTCTCTGTGCACACCAAATCAATTTGCAGCACATTTATCGGGGCCGCGTTCCTCGTGCACAAACCAGCGTTACTAATTAAAACAAGAGCAAATGACGGGGATTTTTAAGCAGTAATTAAATGCTGTGATCATTATCCTGCCACTGGATGCTTCTTAATCAGAGCCAGATGTTCCAAATATTGTGAAATCATGAATAGGAGACAGAGACATGAAGGGTTAATGAGACATCCTAATAAAAATGACGTCATTAGATTAGCAACAATTTAGCTACCAAATGAATCCAGTTAGGCTTGTTTCAGAACAAGATAATTCTCCATACTGCCTCACAGTGATATGGCAATGAAAAAAGGATTATGAAACAATAGATATGCATGTGTGTTTGTGTTTGTGTGTGTGTGAGAGAGAGAGAGAGAGAGAGAGAGAGAGAGAGAGAGAGAGAGAGAGAGCTTAATAGGATTTGAATTAAATAGTTCAAGAGAAAAAAGAGATTTTTCTTATTTTAAAAACTGAAAAAGTGCACTTTATAGTCTACTATTGCTCTTCTTTGCCAGCCTGAACTCTGTACTCTGTACTGGGGAATTCAGGCTGCCTAGAAGCTTACCATTTAGCTGCTAGGGATGGTCAATAAGTTTCAAATAATTTTGGTTGAATGAAGCCACTGCAGGATTTGATTTGTCTTTTTTAATCTCATTAGCCCAGAGAATCAACTCTCCCACAGCGACAGCCGATCCCATTGTTCATGCTGCTCCCCCTGACGTCGTACTCACGCCGCTCCATCACTTCTCTGCCTCCCTGCATAGCA